>NC_041399.2:265709-318209 GCF_900747795.2 Erpetoichthys calabaricus
AACACCAGCAAAACCAAGAGCTGGTGGTGGATTTTAGGAGGACCAGACCCCTGCTTGAACCCCACGATCATCAGAGTTGACTGTGTGCAGAGGGTGCAGACCTATAAATATCTGGGAGTGCAGCTGGATGATAAATTAGACTGGACTGCCAATACTGATGGTCTATGTAAGAAAGGACAGAGCTGGTTATACTTCCTTAGAAGGCTGGCGTCCTTCAACATCTGCAATAAGATGCTGCAGAATGTTCTATCAGACAGTTGTGGTGAGCGCCCTCCTTCTACGCGGTGGTGTGCTGGGGAGGCAGCATTAAGAAGAAAGACGCCTGTGGACACTTTTGTGACTGAAGACAGAGAAGAAAATTAAAATTAGTCAAAACCTTTTTATTGATACATACCAGACAAGGGTAAAATGACAGAGAACACAGTCTAGGACACCGCACTTCATCTGCCTCGAGCGCAGATGTCCTTGCTCTTTTATACCTTTCTAATCTCCTGATCGTTGACCACGTAAGAAATAAAAATAGCGTCCTGACTCATTGTATTTTTCCAATTTTGTAAAGTCATTACCCTAAAGGTATATTTTCTTGTCACACACATCATCAAAAGAAAACTTCCAGAAAGTATACATGCTTTTTGTCACGTACGCAAAATACAAACAAGTTTCATCATTCTGTCCTATTTTCTGTACACACATACATTTTGTTCAATTACATCATTTATGTTTTTACACTCCTCCCTTTTTGAACAAAATGATGTGGGCAATATAACTCTATCTTGAAATGGTTGATGAAGGGGAAGGGGGGGAGAAAAGGGGATGGGGAGGAGGAAAATGGAAGAAGCTATACGAGACATGCGCTCCTCATGTAGCATATATGCCCTTTCCATAGAGGCGGTAAAGTACTTAGATATTATATAGCGAAACAAAGGGATAATACAACAACCAACCAGGAGGAGGAGGCAAAATGTCACAACCAAAGAAATGAAAACAGATCTTATCCATTGTCCCCAGGATCCGAAGGAGGATGCAAACCACTGATCCCAGGGATTTGTAATGCCAGAATTAGTGGAAAGTTCTTTAGAGAGAGCAGTGAGGCCTGCCAATGCACGAGTTATTGATCCATCTGGCGCGGTATTATTTGGAATATATGTACAACAAGCATCACCCAAACATAGCACAGACACCTCCCTTTTCCGCAAGTAACATGTCCAAGGCTAGACGATTTTGCCAAGTCCTGAGTCATGTAAAGAGGGGTTCTTCAAAGTAATGATCAAGGGGTTACAATGGTTGTCAGCACATTCATGAGAGGCCATGTCCTTTTATGATAGAAAACCGATTTTTCAAACCGTATTTTTGGGCCTCAAAAGGTTGATAACCCCAGTCCTCAGTTCCAGTGTTAGCAAAAAAACCCATTGCCAGTTGTCGCAGTTACTTCCCCTCATACACACGTATTTGTCAGACCCGGTCCACTGGGCTTGTCGACCAGTCCCCACAGTTGATAATAGAGCAGAAATCAAACTGCACTGATGTGGTAATTCCTAACGGGGAAAGTCAAGGTGACCAGGGGCAGCAGACAAGGGAAAAGAAAAGCATAGTAGCACAGCAATCAAGGGTGCCATCTCTTGCAATGTGAGGCGTGAATCCAGGCAGGCAGTCCTTCAACTTTCACGGCCGTGTGGTGTGGACAGAAGAATTTGGAATGGTCTTTCTTCACCTAGGCTGATTGCCAGTGTTTCCTCCGAGTATCTCGAACCAGGATCCAGGTGCCCAATGGGAATTGGTAAATCCTTGGAAAGGGGGCTGGTCCTCCAGGCTTGATTAACCTGCTGGTGGATTTCCTTCAACGAGGTTCGTAATCCTGCAAGACTAGAGAGAAGATCATTGTCCACAGTATGCAAATTCACATTTCCTACAACCATGCCAACGGGCATGGGACGTCCGGTCAGAATCTCAAACGGCGATAGTCCCAGTTGTCGGTGTGTCCGTCCCCTTAGTCCCATTAAAGCTAAGGGTAGTGCATCCGGCCATGATAAATTAGTTTGTTCACAAATTTTTGCGAGTTTAGCTTTTAAAGTGCCATTGCAATCGTTCTACGATGCCTCTGCTTTGGGGATGGTATTTACAATAGCCAGGTGGTTAATTCATTATAATGGAGTTCACAAAATGAGTGCCATTATCTGTAACTTTTGAGGGATACCCCATCTTGGAATAATCTCTTTAATTAGTGCTTTAGCTACTGTTTTGGCATCGTTGTGTTTTGAAAGGAAAACCTCTACCCATCGGGAGAACACATCGACAATCACAAGACAATATCGGTACCCTTAGACGGGGTTAGTTCAATGAAATCCATTTGGAGGTGTTCAAACGGACCCATTGGATTAGGGGTAACGGCGGGACTTACCTGGTACCTTTTCCCACATTAAACTTTTGACATATTGCACAGCATCTGCAAAATTGCTCTGCATATGTAGAGAAACCTACAGCTTCCCAATGTTTTTCAACATCTCGAACCATGGCATCTCTTCCTGCGTGATCGAGGCCATGGGCGATTTTTGCCATTCCTGGGAAAGAGGCTTTTGGGAGAAAAGGTTTGTTAGTGTGTTTATGAGTCCAGACTCCATCAGAGAGGGACCCTTCTTTGGACCATTTTCTCCTTTCGATATCCGTGGCTGCACTCTGTAAAGAAATAATTTGATTATCAGGGTCCTGGTCATTTCTCTGTTGGTGTGTTATTATATGCAGCCTCTTTAGCAAAGTGGTCAGCTAATTCATTTTCTTTGGCTAACAGGATCCTGTTTTCCTGTGTGAGCTTGACATTTAACAATCGCTAGCTTCGATGGTTTGGTTATAGCTTCTAAAAGGGATTCGATCAATTTCTGATGTTGGATGGGTTTGCCAGTACTGGTCTTAAATCCCCTTAGTTTCCATAGTGCTCCATGATCATGGCAGACTTCCAAAAGCATACCTGGAATCTGTATAAATTGTTACGATCTTCCCTTCGGACAGCTGACATGCTCGAGTGAGTGCTACGAGTTCAGCTGCTTGTGCACTTAAGCTTGATGAAATTCGATTTGCTTCCAGCAGGCGGTCCCCTTGGACCACTGCGTAACTAGTTGAGATGTGAAGTTTTGGCTTGTACTAGGATAGAATGTACAGCGTGAGGCACTTTAACTGTTAGGGGCTCATGAGAACTACATCCGTGCTTGCTAATTACAGCTTCTGTTGTTGCAGCCACAGCACGAAGACACGGAGGAAGTGCTGCGGCCACTGGATCCAGTTTTTTTAGAAAAAATAAGCCACCGGTCTTTGTTTATCTCCATGTTGTTGCGTCAGTACTGCATTCATAAATCCCTGCTTTTCGTCCACGAACAAAGTGAATGGACGAGAATGATCAGGCAAACCTAGCGCGGGCGCAGATAGAAGAGCAGTTTTGAGGTTACAGAGAGCCTTCTCAGCCTGTTCATTCCATAGGACCTGGCCAGAAAGGAGGATGCCAGGAGTATTAGCCAATTGTTGCAACGGCTGTGCTCTTTCAGTAAAATTTAGAACCCACTGTCTGTAGTGGCTGTAATGCGATCGCTAGAGAGAGCTCTTGTTCCATACGTAATGTCATGACCTAGATATTTTACAGTTGTTTTGATTAGCTGCAGCTTAACCTTAGAAACTTTATGGCCATTTTCCCCCAGAAACAGCAACAATTTCTGAGTATCTATTGTACAATTTTCTTCCGTAGCGCTACATATCATTTCCATCTACATACTGTATCAATGTCCTATTTCCGGCCAAAAGCCTTCTAAATTTTGGGCAAGAGCTTATCCATAAACACAAGGGGCTTCAGTGTATCCCTGAGGCATGACGGTCCATGTCCAACGGCGGTACCGCGTTTGACGAGATCGGGATGTACGGCGGAGATGCCAGCCTCTGCTTCGGGAGACAGAGGATATTGGGCACGGTGCGGGCGGAAGGAGGATTTCGGGTGGATCACCAGAGGCTCACAATGGGCTATCCTTAAACGGTCAGGAGTATCAAAATACCTGGAGTAACTTGTAACCAGTCTGTTCTTTCAAGGCATTTTTCTACCCATGGTCCTATTTCCCCCCATTTAACAGTGCGTGATTTAGCTAAGGGAATATGAGGCACTGTGCCGCCAAGATAAAATATGTGCTGTGAGCATGTAAGATGAACAGAAGCAGCTGCCTTTGTGAGTTTCGGGGCAAATACCAGAAGTAAGGAAAGATTCTAGCCAGGGGGTGTCTACTTCTATAGGGAAGTATTGGGCAGTACAGTGTAAAATGTTAGGGGCCTGTAAATTGGGAAAAAGACAAGGGGAAAAAAAATGTAAGAGAGGGTTTGGGGTAAGGGGTAATTTGACACAACAACTTGGGGGTTGAACAGAAAAGAAAACGATGCAGTAAGGTATGTCCGCCAGGACGTGACTGGACTTGAAGAGGTTTTGATACTTGAAGAAGGTGAGGTTGTCCAGAAGCAGTAAGGACAGTAACAGTTTCGTTCGAGGCAGGGACCTTTGCCAGCGAGAGGGTAGATCGAGTGGCACCAGTGTCGATTAAGAAAACAGTCTCAGTGCCATCAACGAACAATGTCAGTAAAGGATCAGTCTCTGAATTATGGGTGAGCAAAGGTAGTTGAAAAAAAAAATGGCTGGAGGTCCAGCGTTTTCCTATGGCCAGTATGGTTGGTCAGGGGTGTCAGAAAAAACAGGTGGAATAAGGGGAGGTGGGGGCTGTTGCTGTCTGTGAGGGCACTCCTGACGAAAATGTCCAGTTTCACCACAGGCGTAGCAAGAGAAGGAATTAGCATTGGAATTTAAAGGAAGAGGGAATAAAAGGATTCTTATTGTGGTCAACAGGAGGAGCTCTAAAACCACCTCGTCCTCGTCCTCGTCCCCTTCCTCTAAAGCCATATCCTCGACCTTGGTCAGGAGCATTCCTGGTATAATAGTTCATCTGTGCTATCAATAATTTGGCATGAGAGTCCGATTCCTTCTGCTTAGTTTGTTTTTCGGCATGTTCAGCATGTCGTTTGACTTCATCAAACGTGGCACTTTCCCACTCAATACAGGAAGTGCGGACCTTGTTTTGTATATCAAGGCGCAAACCGGAAACAAAAGGTGGAACTGCAGCTCAGGTGCGGTCATCAGCATTTCCCAAGCCCGAGTGATTAGCCATAAGGTCTTGAATCCTATGTGCCCATTCATCAACCGTTTCGTCTCTCTTTTGTTTTGCAGCAGAAATAAGGGACCAGTCCGTTCCTTTTTTATATTTTTCTGCAATATTTTGTCTCAACGCCTCCCATTGTGGGTTAAATTCGCCTTCTCCACCTATCCCCTGTCCTCGAGTTAAAGCTGGGTTCCATACCCATGGAACGTCATTGCGGACACCCCTGCTAACAGTGGCCCATGTGGTCCCAAGCTTTCGACGAAGTACCTGGGTCCATTCAGCAGCATTAGGCTTATACATGCTATCTAACTGATCAAGTTGTTCAACAAATTTTAGTCCTCCTACTTCCTTTGGATCTGGAAGTGCATTCACGACATCTTTTAGTTCTTGGATGTCCCAGTTCCGATTTATCATAACTGTTGTGGGATTTTGGGGTCCGGCTGGATGGGCAGGGTTATAATGGGGATTGGGAACTTCTATTAAAGGGCAAGTAAGTAAAGGTGAAGGATCAGAAGAGAAAAAAGTTGGAGCTGGTTTGTGACTTCGAGTGCATTTGGAGACGGGGGTTTGTCTAGTACAGGGTGGGTCATCACGATGGGTAGAGGGGTCATAGTGATCTGTGCCTGGGGAATCATCAGGGGAAACTTCTGCTAGTTGTAGTGCAGGGGGGGGCAGTCGGAATGGGGATAGAGGAGGGGATAATGGAGGTGCCTGAGGTTGATACTGAGGAGGGGAAAAAATAATAGGATAAAGGGGGTCTTTATTTGAATTATTCTTCCTTTTCCTCCCATCTGCCTGTGGTTCAGTGCCTATCTGAACTTTCTGTAATGTAATTAGTAATTCCTCTTTCTCCTTTTCAGCCTTTCCCTCATTTGCCCGCAACAATTCATTCTGTTTCTGTACTGCTTCTAAATTTCTGTCTTTTATTACTAATTCCCATCTATCGAACATATCCATTCGATACGGTCCACTATTATAACAACCCTGCTTATTCCTACACAGGATCTTCCTAGTTTCCTGTATTTCACTTACATCTCCTGTCCCCTCTATCGGCCAACGCCCACCACTCTGTCTATTCCATTTCTTACATGCCTTCTTGAAATCTAAACCTGTCTTCTTTTCTATTAATTTTCTAGGAGACCCATTTTTACGGGGCGTCTGTTGATCCTCCGAAAATAATTCTTCCAGCATTAATGATTTCGGTCCCCCCTGTGCGGCGATTAACAGGCTTACTGTTATAAGTTCCCCTTGCTCTCCCGGGTTCTGTATTAATTTTCCAACTATTTTTCCATAGCGCTACATATCTTCCATAGCGCTACATATACTGATTCGCCTAATCCCTTGTCCGTATGAATCAGCGAGGTATTAAGTGTGCCACTCACTATTCCCTTACTGTTCCCTTCTTTTTCCCAAGGGGAGACACCTAACTATCGGTCCTTTCCCAGTTCCCAGGAGAACACGGTATTGTTGCTTATTCCGTATGTAGATTTATTTATTTTTCCATAGCGCTACATATCTTCCATAGCGCTACATATCATTCCGTTCCTAACAGCAATCCTGCAATCTGTGCTCTTTTCGGTTTATATTTCCATACCACCCCGTTACTCGTCCCGTTAGCCTGTCCGCTCACATCCCCGGATTCCAGCTCAGGTGACTTCGTGTCCGATTCGGTTCAGCAGAATACTACATCAATACGTCCAGCCGAGTCTAGGATATGGGTGAGGCCAGTATCCTTTCATCAGACCTTTCGTATGCGTCAAACTGCTTGGGTCAAGTCTCCATCACCTTAAGCAACCCGTTGAGATATGAGTATGACTAGACGGTCAACAGGAAACTCGCCCTCCCGTTATTTAGAAAATAAAAAAATGTTCGGAAATCCCCCGGTGCTTACCCCAGCCTGGAAGTGTGCAAGCTCTGTCTGGAAATCCGTTCAGTCACTGTGGATGTAGCAAAGAGGAGACCAGGGACTCCTCACGCAAGAACTGTTTCAGGACAGGGCAGTCCTAACTTTTGCTGGAGCTGCATGCTCTGCTGCCGGAGAGCTCAAGTTGACGGCAGTCCGCTGGTAAGACGGATCACTGAAATGGTCTCGCTGGAGGAGTCGACCGGCCGTCTCCTGCCCCACGTCCGGGCGCCAAAAACTGTGGACACTTTTGTGACTGAAGACAGAGAAGAAAATTAAAATTAGTCAAAACCTTTTTATTGATACATACCAGACAAGGGTAAAATGACAGAGAAACACAGTCCTAGGACACCGCACTTCATCTGCCTCGAGCGCAGATGTCCTTGCTCTTTTATACCTTTCTAATCTCCTGATCGTTGACCACGTAAGAAATAAAAATAGCGTCCTGACTCATTGTATTTTTCCAATTTTGTAAAGTCATTACCCTAAAGGTATATTTTCTTGTCACACACATCATCAAAAGAAAACTTCCAGAAAGTATACATGCTTTTTGTCACGTACGCAAAATACAAACAAGTTTCATCATTCTGTCCTATTTTCTGTACACACATACATTTTGTTCAATTACATCATTTTATGTTTTTACACGCCTCACGCCTGGACAAACTGGTGAGGAAGGCAGGCTCTATTGTAGGCACGGAGCTGGACAGTTTGACATCTGTGGCAGAGCGACGGGCGCTGAGCAGACTCCTGTCAATCATGGAGAATCCACTGCATCCACTAAACAGGATCATCTCCAGACAGAGGAGCAGCTTCAGTGACAGACTGCTGTCACCGTCCTGCTCCACTGACAGATTGAGGAGATCGTTCCTCCCCCAAACTATGCGACTCTTCAGTTCCACCCGGGGGGGGGGGGGGGGGGGGTGAACGTTAACATTCAACATTACACAAAGTTATTGTCTGTTTTTACCTGCATTATTATCAATCTTTAATTTAATATTATTTTTTGTATCAGTATACTGCTGCTGGATAATGTGAATTTCCCCTTGGGATTAATAAAGTATCTATCTATCTATCTATCTATCTATCTATCTATCTATCTATCTATTTATCTATCTATCTATCTATCTATCTATCTATCTATCTATCTATCTATCTATCTATCTATCTATCTATCTATCTATCTATTATATAAATGTATGGTTTTTAGTTAGGGTGGGACATGATTAAGTCTTCTTATCATTCAGCTTATAATTCCAAATGTGATATTTTTTTAATATTATGATAGGGAATATTTTGGGTATAGGATTTAAACTTTATTTATTGGGCTTTTGTGATTTATTTATTTTCTTAATATTTATTGGGTTGTGCCTCTCCTGTCCTTCCCGTAGCACTTGGCCAAATGTATACACTATTTTTGACTCTCTTGGCTTCGAGTTTAGAACTGACTTTAATTTCTGAGAAACTGGAGACCCCAATCAACACCAGGGGTTACCACCACACACTCTATAACCTTAACAGAGTTACCATTCTTTTACTCCCTGAGAAAAGCCAAGCAAAATGACACCTTTTATTGGCTAACTAAAAAGATTACAATATGTAAGCTTTCGAGGCAACTCAGGCCCCTTCTTCATGGAAGATGTAATACAGAGACTGGAGTTCCCTGTGTTTATATACACACTCTAGGACAAGAAATAACATTGGAAAATATTTAAATGAGAAATTTTAAATGTAAAAAATTAATAGATTCATTCAGGCGAGGGTTAATTTAACAAGAGAGAAAAGAACAATGTATTGTCAAGATCTCTGGATAAGATTAACTGTCCAACAAAGTCTTTTGAAGTTTGTAATGAGTTTTTTCAAAACAATGTGGGTCTGTAGTCGGGTTGTCTGTCATTCTGAGAGATCTGAACAATCCTCATATCTGGCCATAAAACTCTTGTCTTTATTCAATCCATGTTGTAAAGTATTAAATTTTAGCATAAGTTTAACTTCCCATTCTTTTCTCTCTTGCTGTGTTTTGAAGTTGCCCATAAGCACTGTAACTTTAAAGTCCTTCTCACAGTGTCCATGGCTGTTGAAGTGGGCCGCCACAGGAACATCTGTGTTGCCATGTTTAATGTGGCACCTGTATAAATTCATTCTCTGGCGGAGTGTGTGTCCAGTTTCTCCCACATAGAGTGCAGTGTCAGGACATTTCATGCAGAAAATTAGGTAGACTACATTAGATGATCTGCAGGAAAATGATCCCTTTATGTGATGTTCAAGTCAGCAGTGTGCTATAACTATACGGTCTGGATCATAGATGTGGGCACATGTTTTGCATCTTTTCTGTAGGCATGGAGATGTGCCATTTTCTGTTTTTAGTTTTTCCAGGATCCCGGTCAACTGTAAGTATTTTATTCATTTTTCAATCAGTGCACTTTACTCTGTTATAACAACTGTGACTTTTTTGATATTTTTTCACTTTATTTATTTATATTGTAGATACACTTTTTCACAAATTATTTTTACTTACCTTGTCCCGTTCCTCAGTGATATTTTTTCTATAGACAAACATTTACCTGAACCAATTTTACAATAAGTTACCTGTTGATCCTGGCAGCCTTGTCATTGTTTGGCGCTGGGTGTTGTTCATCCTCGATTTCACCTTTTCGTCACCTGGGGTTTCCCTTTCTTTTTTAGATCCACATCCCTGATGCGGCTTTATCATATATACTGAAATTAACTGCATATTCTTTATTAGTTTAAGGCATCTGATTGTAATAACCTGTAACAATATAATGGTGCACCCAATAGCCAAACTATTCCAAATACCATAGCTGCTTTAGCATTGCTCATCTCAAGTATTTATCTCACTGTATCTGAGTGTGGAATCACAGCTCTACAGCTGATCAGAAAGAGAATTATCGGTATATAGCATCAAGCACACGCTGCCTCCGCCATGCTGTCTATTGAACTGCTCTCATCCGACAAACGCGTCAGAGCCTTTCCTGTATGGACCTCACGGTTTCACAAACAGTTTCATCCCAAGAACTCTAAACGCACTCGATCAGTCCATCAGGTGCTCCTCATAGAACTGTTTGGACTTATTAGTACAATTACTTCACTGTAAACTTGCGATACAGTTATAATATTGAACAGCCTGAGCCACTTCATAAAGTGCGTATTTACATATGATGACGATATCATCTTTAAGATGAAATGCAGCAACATACGTTTATTATATTTTACAGATAAAATGTTAACATCATTTAAATACAACAATACTACAAACCTTCGGTGCCTTCTGTGATCCTGGGAAATGTGAACTTGCTAACAAATAAGATCGACGAACTGGCCGCGCTGGTCAGAAATGTCAGGACCTACAGAGAATGCAGTTTGTTGTGTTTTAGTGAAACTTGGCTAACTACCACCATCCCAGATGCTAACATGGAGATACCCGGGTTTAGCACAGTTAGAGCGGACAGAGACGCAAATACCTGCGGGAAGCACAAAGGAGGAGGACTTGCACTCTATGTGAACACAAGGTGGTGCAACTCTGGACATGTAAACGTTAAAATCTCCACTTGCTGCAGGGACATCGAACTGTTGGCCATAAGTCTGCGTCCCTATTACTTGCCCAGAGAGTCTGGACACATCATTGTTGTTATTGTATACATCCCTCCTCGGGCGGACGTGGAGACAGTGAGTGACATCATCCATTCTGCTGTTGCTAAGTTACAAACACAGCACCCTGAGGCACTTGTGCTAATCGCTGGAGACTTTAACCATGTAACGCTGGACAGAACATTACCTGCCTTCTCCCAGTATGTGGATTGTAACACCCGGGGAAATAGGACTATTGACCTTCTGTATGCAAACGTTAAAGACGCATATAGCGCCACCCCGCTGCCTGAGCTTGGGAAAGCAGATCATAACCTGGTTCTGCTTCAGCCTCACTACAAACCAAGAGTGAGGGTCCTACCTACAACCACACGCTCATTCAGCAAGTGGTCCCCTGAGGCAGAGCAGGCTCTGAGAGACTGGAACTACAGACTGGGATATCCTGCAGGGATCACATAGTGAGAACATTGAGGAGGTTGTTGACTGCACTACTGACTACATCAACTTCTGTATGGACATTGTAGTTCCAGTAAGACCAGTATGCTGCTATGCTAACAACAAGCCATGGATTACAAGTGACATCAAGGGCCTTTTGAACCAGAAGAAAAGAGCTTTTAAACGCGGTGATCAGTATGAGCTCAAGAGTGTGCAGAAGGAACTCTGAGTCCAGCTCAGGACGGCGAAGGAGCAGTACAGGAGAAAGCTGGAGAAGAAGTTGCAGAATAACAGCATGAAGGAAGTGTGGGATGGAATGAAGATCATCACTGGCTGCAGCTCGAAGCGGGGTGCCACCATCGAGAGAGACGTGGAGAGAGCAAACCAAATGAACAACTTCGTTAACAGGTTTGACCACCCTAACCCACTCTCAGCTCAAATATTGCACCATCCACCCATCCTTCTGCTGATACCAGCATAGGAGAGAGTTTCCCCCCACCTACAATTACAGCAGCCCAGGTAAGCAGAGAGCTGAGGAGACTTCATGCCAGCAAAGCAGCAAGTCCAGATGGAGTATCACCACAACTGCTGAAGGTCTGTGTGTTGGAGCTGGGGAATCCTCTACAGCGCATCTTCAACCTGAGCCTAGAACAGGGGAGAGTCCTGAGGCTTTGGAAAACATCTTGCATCACCCCAGTCCCAAAGGTATCACGTCCTGGTGAACTGAATGATTTCCGGCCTGTCGCTCTGATGTCACATGTGATGAGAACCATGAAGAGACTGCTGCTTCACCACCTGAGGCCACAGGTCCAGCACGCCCTCAACCCTCTGCACTTCGCATACCAGGAGAAGGTGGGAGCGGAGGATGCCATCATCTACATGCTACACCGATCCCTCTCCCATTTGGACAAAGGCAGTGGTGCTGTAAGAATTATGTTTCTGGACTTCTCTAGTGCCTTCCATACCATCCAACCTCTGCTCCTTAGGGACAACCTGACAGAGATGGGAGTAGATTCATACCTGGTGGCATGGATCGTGGACTATCTTACAGACAAACCTCAGTATGTGCGTCTCGGGAACTGCAGGTCTGACATTGTGGTCAGAAGCACAGGAGCGCCGCAGGGGACTGTACTTTCTCCGGTCCTGTTCAGCCTATATACATCTGACTTCCAAAACAACTCGGAGTCCTGCCATGTGCAAAAGTTCGCTGACAACACTGATACCGTGGGCTTCATCAGGAATGGGCAGGAGGAGGAGTATAGGGACCTAATCAAGGACTTTGTTAAATGGTGTGACTCAAACCACCTACACCTGAACACCAGCAAAACCAAGGAACTGGTGATGGATTTTAGGAGGACCAGACCCCTCATGGACCCCGTGATCATCAGAGGTGACTGTGTGCAGAGGGTGCAGACCTATAAATACCTGGGAGTGCAGCTGGATGATAAATTGGACTGGACTGCAAATACTGATGCTCTGTGTAAGAAAGGACAGAGCCGACTATACTTCATTAGAAGGCTGGCGTCCTTCAACATCTCCAATAAGATGCTGCAGATGTTCTATCAGACAGTTGTGGCGAGCTCCCTCTTCTACGCGGTGGTATGCTGGGGAGGCAGCATAAATAAGAGGGATGCCTCACGCTTGGACAAACTGGTGAGGAAGCCAGGCTCTATTGTAGGCATGGACCTTGACAGCTTGACATCTGTGGTGGAGCGACGGGTGCTGAGCAGACTCCTGTCAATCATGGAGAGTCCACTGCATCCACTGGACAGGATCATCTCCAGACAGAAGAGCAGCTTCAGCGATAGACTGATGTCACTGTCCTGCTCCACTGACAGACTGAGGAGATCGTTCCTCCACCACACTATACGACTTTTCAATTCCACCCGGGGGGGTAAACGTTAACATTATACAAAGTTATTGTCTGCTATACCTGCATTGTTATCACTCTTTAATTTAATATTGTTATTATCAGTATGCTGTTGCTGGAGTATGAGAATTAATAAAGTATCTATCTATCTATCTATCTATCTATCTATCTATCTATCTATCTATCTATCTATCTATCTATCTATCTATCTATCTATCTATCTATCTATCTATCTATCTATCTATCTATCATTTCTTTTTCTTCGGTTATTTTCTTGACTAATAGCGCACTTGTTCTGTTAAACTTGTACCTTTTGTGAAAGTGCTGATTTGATATTTGGACTTTACACATTATTCACTTCATGTCTACATTTTGTCATTTGTCTTTTAGATGTGTGTTTGACATTTTTGTCCTGCTACACTGACACAGATCTTTGTAGACATGGAGCACACGTGAAATGCCTGTGTTCATATAACGAGATATTAAATACCCAATACACCTCACTAACAGATGACCAAGGCTTGAGCCGAGAGAGCAGAGCTACGTCACTGGGGTGTGATGGGACAGCAGGCTGCTTGTGCTCATCGACTTGTTTACAACACAAAAGACGCTGATGAGGAGGTGCGAGGGGATTGAAGGTGGGCCGGGATTACCAGGTTTTTCATAGGATTTGGTCATTCGAGTGTTAATGTTCACATTGTGGAAAGAGAATGCAGACACGGGTTCAAGGGTCAGGTCATGTCTCCCCCATGGCTTTCTCTGGCAATAAGGAGTTCTGGCTCGTCTGATCAGTGGTCCTTAAGTGACGGCCACTTCCTCCATAGGGCCAGAAGGGGCGGGGCTTTCGTAGTTAGGCGTCAGAAGAGGTGGTCAGTGACAGCGCCCCCTCTTTCCGTGGGTGGCATTACTCACCATGGCAGAGCCTTGAAGGTGTCCCCTAAAGTGTGCGTAACAACGTGTACTAAGAAACAAAATGCAAATCCAATCAATATTGAAGTGAAATTTAGACATCCTTTGGTGAAATCACAAAAATAAAGAAAGAAAGAAATCGGAAGAAGAGGACGACTAAAGCGGACAACAAGACAAACAACCAGAAAGCCAAAGGAGCAGCTGTCACCCTGCCGTCCTTCGGTGTCTTGTGTGACAGCATCAAGTACTGGACACCTGAGGCACGGAGCTAACGGGCCCTTTGATTTGCACTTGTCAGGTGACAAGGCCACCTCTGCCGGGGGCTCGTCCATGGCTCGACTCCAAGGTCCTCATAAGAGTGGTGGAGATCTCCAGATGAGGCCTTTGAGATTCATCAGGCCGAGTTACCAAAGGACTGAGCTTGAAGGACATTGGCATGTCTGACTTTTGCCAAATTGTAACCCGTGTCTGTGGGGACCAAACTGAAGAGACAAATGTCACGTTTTCTGGTGTAGACGAGAGGAAATAAAAAGTGCAAACCCTCACCTTGCAGTCCCTCAGCCAGCCCGTGTCCTGTGTGTCCATTGAAAGTGGCCGTCATCGTGGTGCTTGAACTGAGCCCTCTGTGCCCCTTTTCTCTGGTGCTGATCCTCACTCTTCCTGACGTCCTCACTCAAGTCCCACTCCAGATAGGCCTTCATGGTGTTTCCATTCTCGTGTTTACCTTTCAAATGGTGGCTTCTGTCCTCCTGCTCCTCCTCATCACTCTCTAAAGTTTCCGAGGCTCCACTCTGCTTGACGTTTGTCACTGCCCTTTGCTGTCAGTCACAGGAAGATTCAATGAAATTGTTTTATATAGCGCATTTCATTGACCTATAGAATTGTAATGGTATACAAGCTCAGAATGTTCTAGAAGGGCAAATTTCCAGGATAGTAAAGTCAACCTGCCAGTCCATGTGACAGTCACTTGAATATGTCTATTATAAATCAGTGCAGTCACCAAGTGCCAATGCCAGCGTACTCATACATTTAACAGAGAAAGATCAAATAAAGTTATAGCGCCATTCACAGGGAGTCCCGGTGACCTCACCTTACAGTATCCACCACGTGAACGATTCCTGTGAACTGCCATATTAAACTGTCTTCACTAAAACTCATTTTGTACACAGCAGAGTGGCATTTGGCAGGAGATGAGGGGCACACAGCATGTGGAGGGCTTACCAGTCAAACCGAGTCGTTACAATGTGTGTCAAAAACTCCAGAGAGGTGACAAAGGTGACATGTGAAGGCTGCAGTGCTAATGTGGAGCAAATTGAAGGAACTGCTGAAAGAAATAAAAAGACAAAGTGAAATTGAAGACTGGCATCCTCCCCTGGGTGGGTCCCTGCACTGCCCCGATGTCACCTTAACACGCCAGCTCTTTATATTGAGTTACAGGCAGAGTCGGAAACAAAGATTGATGTTGTAAGGTGACCTATCAGCGCCACTTAAATGTGACAATGGCAGGCAGGTGGATCCCCTAGTGACTACAGACCATCCTTGGTGAGTCACTTTGCCCATCTGAGCTAAAGTAGTTCAAACATGGAGACCCTTGTAAGAGTGAACAGCATCAACTGAGTAAACCTGTGAAATGCTGAGCTGCAGCAGACGCCATGAGCACATCACCGCTCAGACTGGCCTCCTGTCCACTTCAGAATCCTCAATGGCCGACTTACTGATCTGTCAGTTCAGATCCTCTCAATGCCCGCTGTATTCGCCAGGGAGATGTTGGTCATCCAGCTGGCCCGAGGCGCTCTGTCTGTCTAGGGGTCTCTCTTAGGACCCCATCGATCTTCATTTTAAAGAGCCCAACTGATTAAAGTCAACATGAAGAAGAGCGGCCATCAAAATGAGCAGCACGTCAGAGGAGAACACGACCACAATGGCCAGTGACGGCTCTGGTCACCCATTGGGTGTTCTGCTCTATCTCACAAAGATTCTTTGTGCTGGTGTTTCATGGGAAGGCTGTTGAATGAAATAGCATTTCATTGCTTAGCCTCCGTCTTCACAAGATCACTTCACTTCACTACTCCTCGTATTGTAGTCTTAATAAAAGGCGCTATACAGAGTAGGCCGAGTGCTAGAAATGGAACTCCAAAAGTTAACATTTGTCTTCTGTTCTTATTGTTTCTGACCTTGTGTTCTTTCTGAAGCACCTTGTGTTGGAGTTCTTGGTAAAAGTCGTTATAAAAGATCAGGTTTGATGATTCCAGCGCGTGTGACTGTCAGCAGAAAAGGGGAGGAGGACGCCGGCCGAGGAGTTCAGAACACAACAGTTGGAATAATGACGCTTGTCATTGAGATTGAGCTGCTCCACAGCCGACAGCCTGTCCTCCTCCATGATGATGTCACCTGTGCTCAGGTCTGTTCTTCTGATTATGTGACATAAAGCTGGTGGTGGGCCATTGATTTCAATGTCTGCCTGCTGAAGTCACTCCCAGACCTGCGCCTTCCTGTTTCTAGTCCTTTGACATCTCTGTCATGTCTCTCATCTCCACAAGGTGGTGCTGTTCTTCATATCCTGTCACTGCGTCACAAAGTCCGCTCCATAGCAGTCACAGCAGTGCTTCTGTTTCTGTGTCGTTTCTCTTTCTTTTTTTAGCTTCATATCCTTTATCAGATACTCCAAAATTAATTGCACATCGTTTAAAATTGAAGGGACTTGACTGTAATCAATTTGTAACAATACAATGGTGTGCAGAATGGCTGAACTATTCGAACCTGCGCAGCTGCTTTAGCATTGTTAGAAGACGTCGCAAATGGAAGAATCAGAGGAGAGCGCCTCATATGTACAGATCATACGCACTTCTTGTCCCATAATGATGACTGGCTTCTAAGTTGTTTTCAATTTCCAAGAGCTATCGTCTTGGTGCTGTGCGCAGTTATAACACTGCAATGGATACCTGATGTCATTTTAATGATGAAATGCGTTAAAGTAAGTATGGTACATTTCACAGAGAAATCGTTCACTTCATTTAAATAATGTATACTGTTAATAATTAAACATACTGCTTCGTAGTAAGGGGGTCATGTCCCTGGTGTTTCCTCTCTGGAGTTTGTGTATTTTCCTCGTGGGTTTCCTTGGGGTTCTTCAGTTTCCTTCTAAAGGCATGCAGGTTAGGGGATTTGGTGATGCTAAATAAATGTATTCATGAACAGGATGGCTATCAACGTGAATGAAGTCAAAGAGGAGAAAGTCAAAGAAGATCGTAGTATTATCAACTGAATTTGTGTCACAACAGCACAAACACACGAGCAGCACACCCGTCTGACTCATTCTGCCTCTTCTGGTCATTGATCTCTCCCTTTATCCCCCTAACTCTCTTCTCTAGCACCCTTACCCCTCACTCCTTTACCACTTTCTCCTTGTCATGTTAACCACCCAGGCTCCATGAAGAATATAGATTTACAACTCACAGTTGCCACCTGCTGGTGAGGCCTGTAATGTAGGGTGGAGTGGATGTCAGCCTGGACTTTCATTTCCTTCTTTTCACAGAGTGACACCAGGTGCATGTCACTCCTTCAGGTGTCCTGAGAAATTATAATTTTAATCCTGGAATGTGTGTGTCAATTGAAGGATAAAAGTGTTCACAAGTATTTGATCTGAGCGGCACTTTAAATGCCGACAGTGATGGTGAATTCAGTCGGCTGTCTCAGCCCCTTGAGTTTGGGTGACGGTGACAAACTGGGACTAGGATGGAAGAGGGCACAAAATGTCAGAGGCCAGCACTGTAGCCATTTTCGTCACTATGTGTTTCTACATATAGTGACTTGTCAATGACTGTTGACACTTTGTGTATATAGTGCCTTTCAGTAGTGCTTAGCAGGTGACTTTTGAAAGTCTAAGATGTCACCGCCCCTCACTATGACACTCACACACACTTGACTGGCTTGAACCCCAATAATTATAATCAAACCACTACGAGGATGGGGCTGTCCTTGTGCATTCATTCTGGTCTTTTTAGTTACTATCACACAGGCCAGAGTACTTGCTCTCCACCTTCCCTGTTGGGTATACCAGAGTGCCTGTGCCGTAAGCCCTGCCTTTTTTTGTTCTTTATTTTGCCTTATACAATTTGTTGTATTAGGAATTTGTTAGTTTTCGCATACCCCTTGGGGTCAGAGCGCAGGGTCAGCCATTGTACACTGCCCCTGGCGCATTTGAAGGTTAAGGGCCTTTTGCCAGTGACGGGGATTCAAACCAGCAACCTTCGGGATACCAGAGCAGATCCTTAGCCTCAGAGCCACCACTCCGCCCCAAAGGAAGCACCTCAGAAGAGGAAGAGAACACAGAGGCATACTGGTGAAGCTGACAAGATACCTGGCATCTCCTACAGTGAGAATATCACACGAGAGGCTCTCGTCTGACCCTGTCCTCTTATTTAAACCTCAGACATGTAGTATGGTTTTCTCTTTGTTGTTGAAGTATGTGTTACAACTATGCCGAGATCAAAAGAGCTCTCTGGGGCCTTTACAAAGAAATTTGTAAATGTCTATGAGTTTGGGAAGAAATTGAAAGAAATCTCCAAACAGGAGAGGCTCACAGCAGTCTGTTTGAACTCAAAAACGGGATCTCCAGGTAGCACTGGCAAGTCAGACAGTGTACGGCTGTGTGCCACTGCTTAATGGCATGGCTGCCTGTGTTCACAGGCCTTCACCTTAGCACGCATACACATGGGACGGCTTTATGTGCTCTGCAATGGTTTCCTTTGCTCTACCATGAAGTCGGACTGCCTATCTGAAGACACCATGACAAGTACATCAAGTTCTGTGTGGATAACAGACCCTACAAAGACAGTGCGCTGTTGTTTTACTGTCAAGCCAGGGATCACATGAAGACATGAAAGTCCTACTGAATATGAAGAAGAAAGCCTTCAGGTGTGGAGATAAAGATGAAGTCAAGCAGGTGCAGACAGAAGTGAAGAAGCAGAATGTGAGGGGAAAGGCCACTACAGAGACAAATGTGAGCGCAACTTACAACAAAAATAACATGAAGTGTGTGAGGGATGGGATGAGGACTATCACTGGCTACAAGCAGACTGTTAAACGTGCAGAGCAAGGGAACAAGAGCAGAGCAAATGAACTGAAGCAGATCTTCAACAGGCCAGTCCAGCCCTCCACCAATTCTGAAACCCAACTACCATCTACACCCTGTACGACCTTCCCACACAATGACATCACACTTGTGGTCTCCAGCCCCACTCCACTTCCTGGACAGCGTGTCTCTGCTGATCATGTGAATAGAGAACTAGGAAAACTCTGCATAAACAAGGCTTCAGGGCCCCAAGGTACTGGAAACATGTGCCAGCCAGCTCGGTGGGGTCCTTCAGAGCTTGTCCTCCCTCTCTCTGAATTTTCAGAAGGTTCCCCAACTGTGGAGAACATCATATGTGGTCCCAGTGCCAAAGTAAGGACACTCCATCGATCCCAAGGACTTTGGGCCAGTTGATCATACTTCATATTACATGAAGATTTTGAGAGGTCCTAAAAAAGCTATGACCCTTGGTTTCAGAACATCTGCATCCTCTGCAGTTTTCCTATCAGATATTCTGTATATAGGTGTGGCTAAAGCTCTCATCTCCATGGTCCACAGTCTACTCCCACTTGGACAAAGGGGGCACCACAGTCAGGATGATGTTCTTTGACTTTCCCAGTGCTTTTAACACCACTCAGCCTCATTGACTGGGTTAAAATCTCAAGACTTTGAATCTTGATGCTCCCACAGTCTCCTGGATGATGAACTACCTGACCAACAAACTGCAGTTTATGACGCTGAGGGACTGACTGTGTGTTAGAAATGGCGGTGTGTAATACTGAAGCACCTCAGGGAACTGTCCTGTCTCCCTTCCTCGTCACCCTCCACACCTCAGACATTTAGCACAATACCAGCAGTTGCCATCTACAGATTTTCTCAGGTGACTGCTCCGGCAGTCTGAATTAAAAATGGAGGTGAGTAAGAGTACAGGAAGGTTATGGAGGACTTTGTGTTGTGGTGCAGGGACAACAACATGCAGCCAACATCAGCAGGACAAAAGAGTAGGTGGTGGGCTTCTGGTGTGCCAAGGAGCATCTGAGAGCATTCGGGGGGAGGACATGGAAGTGGAGCAGAGCTACAAATACCTGGGGGTCCATATTAACAACAAACTGGACTGGTCTGACCACACAGTGGTGTTGGACAAGAAGGGTCAGAGCAGACTGGACTTGCTAAGGAGACTCAGGGCTTTTGATGTGTGCAGCAAGCTGCTGGAAATGTTCTACCAGTCCATTGTAGCCAGTGTGGTGTTCACAAGCTCAAAAGAAGCTCAATGCCTGAACAAACTTATCAGGAAAGCCTGTGCCATCAGAGAGTGAACCCTGGACACAGTGGAAGCTGGTGTAGAAAAGAGGATGGTGACACAATTTGATGCCATCATGAAAAATCCCCTCCAGGAGGCGCTGTCTTACAGCACTTTTAACCACAGGCTCATTCCACTACAGTCTGGTAAGAAGCGACTCTGGGGGTCTTTTCTGCCCACTGCTATCAAGCAATTTAATACTTCCTACCGGGGTACTCGTTAAGTTCATTTTGAATCATCTGCACAACATACATTTATTTATTTATTTATTTATTATTAATAATGTATTTATTATTAATAAATATGTATTATTTATTTATTTGTGCATTGTATTGTATTGACCCCCTTCTTCTTGACACCCCCTGCACGCCCAGCCTACCTGGAAAGGGGTCTCTCTTTGCACTGCCTTTCCTGAGGTTTCTTCCATTTTTCCCTATAAGGGTTTTTGGGAGTTTTTTCTTGTCTTCGTAGAGAGTCAAGGCTGGGATGGCTGTCAAGAAGCATCGCCCGTTAAAGCCCATTGCGGTACTCCTTGTGTGATTTTGGGCTATATGAAAATAAATTGTATTGTATTGCATTGTATTTTTTATTTATTTATGTATTTCTTTGTCTTTATTTTCTTATTGATTGATTGATTGTTTGACTGTATTATTTGTATCACCTGCCCTGAGTCTGTATTCTTGTTTTTTGAAGTTTCTGCTGCGGTGTGTGTCAGAATTTCTAATCGAATTGAAGCTAATCAATAGCAGAGCAGTTTTCAGTTTAAACATTGCATAATTAAATAAATATAACAGAGAGGCACTAATTAGTAATCAGTAAATTATAAGCTGATTGAACCAGGCTGAGGAACTTCAACAGAAACAGAGGAAGAAGTACAGAAACTGAGATACGTATCACATTTTGAAATGTCCAGATATACATTTGTGATTACCAAAAGGCGTCTGTTTGAGCCACAGAGCCCGAGTGTCACATCATAAGACTGTCACCAAACAGTTCCTCATTACTGAAAAGGCAGGCCTTGTGACAGAAGTGTCAATATCCGCCACTGTAACCCTGCAGCTCTCCACTTCACCGAGCCTCTGAAGCCTCTAGAAAGTCAAACTCTGTGACAAGTTCTGCTTGGCCACATAGAATCAAGGAGACCCCCAAGCACTTGACGACCAAGGCCTTTAAAGACATTCAGCACATTCTGGTCTGCTCATTCTTGTTGGGTCTCTGGAGCTGAACTCATCCTGTCTGACTAAGAGGACCTGAAGACTCTCTGTGGTGAAGAGGAGCAGTCAAGAAATAAAGCGAGAGCTGGTAAGCCCACCAAAAAAGTCCTCCAACCCAATATGTCTCAGTGCCTTTGCCGGACATTGAGTGGTGCTTCAGCAGTTTGTATTTTATAAGCTGCATGTGACTTTGTGTCACATTTGGACCACATGGTTTTGTTAATCAGTAAATGGATCTGAGGTTACAAAGGCCTTCTTAACAGTTTGTCCTTCTGTTCAGGTACTGAAGCTTCAGTGTTCATCCTGCAGTCTTGTGAAGGTCTAAGCCATAAGGAGTTTGTACACGTGAGTTTGTGATCTTATTGATTTGATCATCGTGGTGAGTATCTTTGACATTTCATGTCCCCTGCTGGTGTGACTGTGTGTGTATAAGGGGGGTCACACAAATGCTGGCCCACTTTCATTCGTCTTTCTCCTTGTAGCTTTTGTTCTGTGCTTTGTTGTTTTCCACTCTTTTCTTCCTTTATTTCACTCACTCTGTTACTTCTCTTCTTCTAATTCACTTTTCTCTGTCCCTAAGACACCACATTTTGCTGTACAAAGGAGAGTGAAAGATGAACATGAGAGTTCTGGAGTGAGGTGACAAGGCATGATGGGTAAAAATGAGGACTAGGACTAAAGGAAAAAATAAAGAAAGAAAGAGAAATACTGAGAGAACAAAAGAGAATGAAATAAACAAAGGAACAGGATGAACTGTGAATATCCTGTGCCACTAAGCCAGTTCTGACAACAAAAGAGAAACTGGGGGGCATTGACCACTCAAACAGCTGCCTTTGGATATGGACGCTGGAGTAATGGCAGGGGTATGCAGTGATGGCGTTGTCCGCATTCAGGGGCACAGTGTGGCGTGTGTGGAGTCAAATATTCACCATGGCAGATTTCACTTAAAATCAGACAGCAGACACCTTTACACGCTTGACGCCTCAGTAACTGGGGAGTTCCCATAGAAGTTTAGTGTTTAGAAGTTTCCATGTGTGACCCACTGGAGAACGTTTAAGGGAGTAAAGGTAAAAAGAAATTCCTGACTTTATTAGTATTAACGCCGCTGCATTTAGTACTTAACTGTCCTTAATATCTTCATTAAGGAAAAATGACACATTTGGAGAAGAGTCAAAGCGTGTAAGGCAAGCGTGCTGAGCGTCACACCACCATCTCTCCTGGCATGCTGCTGTTTCTCTGTCTCTGTTATCTAACCCCAAAGTGCAGAATTAAATACATAATCCCAATAAGTAATCCACATTAAAATGCATTGCATGTGGACAATAAAAAGTCCACTAATACACAAGTTAAAAAGAGCAGTCTAAATCCGTGCAGATATCGGCTTCTGCTCCATTTTTAACAGCCCAGCACATCTTTCTCCAGCCGGCTCCCCAGTTCACCCCATCGGACCTTCCCAACTTGCAGACACCCTCTTTGTTCAGCTCTCTGCCCAGGCTCCTTTTGTCCACCGACCAGCAACCTGCAGAACGTCAATGGAGATCAGCTGAGCTGACCATAATGAGCAATCCGCTCACCTAACCACCGACATCCTGCAGCAACGCCGCCTCTCCATGGATCTCAAACACCCACACGTGCCGTCACAGACCCCTCGCACTACAAACAGCTTCTGTCTCGGTCGTTTGAGGACCACCTGGTGCTAGTGGTCACAATACAAATCAGGTAACACCAAGTTAGATTAACAGACGCCCAGCCTAACATTTGTCTCCTCAGATGTTCTCTCTGTCTGCTCTCAGGGTTCTCTTTAAATCTCCTCCTTTGTCTGACTGACTCTCTCTGCCTGTCTCTTCTCTGACAGACGATGGCTGAAGCCGAGCTGTTTAGATTAAAGGACGAAGTCACCTGCTGTATCTGTCTGGACACCCTGAGTAACCCTGTCTCGATCCTCTGTGGTCACAGTTTCTGTCTGAAGTGCCTCACAGAGTACTGGGATCAAAACCAAGACTGCAGATGTCCTCAGTGCAGAAGGACCTTCACCAAGAGGCCTAAACTTCACAGAAACACTGCGCTGAATAGAGTCGTAAGGAAAATAAAGAAGCCAAGATTCAGTCTTCATCTATTTGAGAATTACAGAAACATGGCGTGTGATGCCTGTATTGGGTTGAAGTCCCTAGCAGTGAAGTTCTGTCTGACTTGCATGGCCTCCTACTGTCAGACTCACCTGAAGCCTCACCTAGAAATAGCAGCCTGGAAGGACCACAAGCTGACTGATCCAGATGGAGATCTGAAAGAGCAGTTCTGTGAACAACATGAGAAGAGACTGGAAATGTTTTGTATAAATGATAAGACGTGCGTCTGTGTGATGTGTGTGGCGACTGGACACAATGAGCATATAATGGTGGAGCTGGAGATGGAAAGAATAGACAAACAGGTGAGTGGGGTTTAAAGTTTAATGAAAGCAAAGTAAATAGCAAGAGTTAAGGGATTTGTAAAAGTAGCTTGATAGAGACCTCTCGGGTTTGGGTTTGACTCCATTAGAGGAGTCTAAAAGTTCTTATTTATGACAGTAGGGAGATGGAGTTCTGTACTTATGAGACTGGGCACGGGACATGATGAGTCTGATGGTGACATGCAACATTAGGAACACATTAGAAAGTCAGAATCGAGAGACATTTGTGTGTGATGTTGAATTTAGAGCTTTACACATTATAACTGTGGATGTGGCAGACTCCTTGATAGGGAGACAGATAGAATTAGCACTATATAACAGACAGACAGACTGACCGACCGATAAATCGATCGACCTTTATTGGTCACCAGGAGAAAATCTGACAGAAAGAGGACATGCAGCATTGCTCATAATGGCACTCAGTTTTGCTTTAATGCTCTCCTCTACTAACTCCAGGTGGTCCAGAGTGTGCCCCATAACTGATCCTGCAGTTTTAATGAGTTGATTCAGTGGGCCTCTCTTGAAGTGACGTCACCAGCCCAGCCCAGCACACCACACTGGCCATCACAGATTTGTAGAAGGATCTCTGAAGGATGTCACTTCCAACATTAAAGGAAGGCAGTGTCCTAGAGAAGAAGAGCCTGCTTTGCCCTGTGTTCTGAGACCAGTCTGACCTGCCATTGATGTGGACCACCAAGTACCTGTAGGAGTGGACCACTTCTGTATTCACTCCCTGAATAGTGACCAGACATAGAGGCTCTTTGGTTTTGCTCTCCTCCATCTCAGCCCCCTTATCAGTACAACCCCATAAGTGCAGAACCACCCAAGAACTTCTACAAGTGACATGACTGCTGCTATATTTCTAGTCGGAGGTGCAGAGAGTGAAGAGAAAAGCAGACAGGCCTGATCCTTGTGTTGCTCCAGTGCTACTCAAACAGATCTTGTGTCTCACAAACTCTGGTCTGCCCCACAGATAGTCCACCATCACAGTGCTGCCAGGTGACAATAAGTCTTGTGCGGCAGGTAGATCTTTGCATCATCCACTCCAGTTGTCTTTGTCTTTTAGGCAGACTGCAGTGGGTCCAGGTGGTCTACCACAAGAGGACTCATTTAGCCCCTCAGAGGTCTTCATGATGTCAGACGTAAGTGCCACTGGTCTGTAGTCATTAGGTGAAGAGGAGTTTGCCTTGTTTTGAACGGTGCAGGATGTTTTCCACAGCAGCGGACAGACTGAACAGGTCCAGGAGTCCGTCTTTATGTCTCATTGTGAGTTTTGTCCAGCCATGCTGAAATTCCCGAAGACAGTTATTTATTCACTTTGGTACGTCGGCTGCTTGTTAAATGTTACGTTTTGCTTTTGGGCCTTTGTTGGGTATTTAGCCTTTTGGTCGGCGTAGTTGTATGTTATGTTTAGTATGTCGCTATATTGTTGATATTTTGGTATTGGCTCCGTAACTTTATTGTCGTTATTATTTGATTTTGTTTCTCCAATACTTTTGATTCGTCATGTTTGTTTGTTGTTCTCTCCTTGTATGTTCATTTAGTATTTTTATGACTGCACAAATATGAGCATCCTGTTAAACTTTCTAAACTCCCCAGTCTTACCTGGACTGGCATGTCACACAGAGAGCCCTTCTGATAAGACCCCTTGTCTGTTCTGCCCCTACTCTTGGCGACTCTCTTTACTCAGTTCCTACATCGCTGTCTACCTGCCCTTATCTTTGCCACTTGTTCAGACATGGATAATGAAAACTCTGATCAGCAGCCTATCCACGTGTGCCAGCTGGACGTCCACTTCTGAAACAAGAAAACAACACAGCATATCTGTCACTGGAGCACACCGGTGTGTCAGTGTACCCCATTGTAGCCCACTGACACATGGGCTCCACAGCTGTAGAATGGCATTTTGGGTTTATGAAATGTCCATCTGCTGCACTGAGCTCTCCTCCACATCAGCAGCAGGCTCTCTTATCCCTCGGTGTCTCCTTCGTGACCAGCTTGTGTGCCACTGACTGATTTGCACCCTTGGCTGTAGCCCCCCGGCTTGTCTTGCAGGCCCTGCTCATCTTTATTGACCGTCGCAGTTGCCTGTTCAGTCCTCGGTGCTTTCACAGCCTTCACTTTGGCCATCACTGTCCTCCTTCATAACCTAAAGCAGCCCCGCATGTAGTAATTTGTTTCCTCATCTTCATCACTGAAGTCTGAGTTAGTTAACTTTCAGTTGTCTTCTTACTTCTTGAATTACATTTTCAAAGTTGTTCATTGTCTCTGTCTTCAGTTATAATGTGTTTATCTTTATTTATGTTTCCACTTGTTGCTCATTTGATTTAGTGTCAGGTTTATTTCAGCTCAGTAAATTCATCTTCAGACGGCACCTGAAACTGAAAGTAAATTCTGATAAAACCACGCGTGTCCTCTTGTGTGTCCAAACAGAAACAGTTGGAGGTGACAATGAATGAAATCAGGAGGAGACTCAAGGAGAGAGAGAAGATACTGAAGAAGGCAAAGAGGGCAGTGGAGCACATGAAGGTGAGGGGAATTAAGATGGCACGTCATATCAAGGAGAGGAGGAATGAATTAAAAATCAAGGAGCTGGCGGAGCTCCACTAGTAATGACATATCAGGACAGGAAAAGGGACCTGGAGAGACAAAGGTTTATTGTGCCCTTCATAGCATGTCACTGTCCTCCAGGTTTCACCCATTTGTGACTCAGTGTCACCACGATGTCTGTTGGATTTTCATTCACAGTTTTATTTTCATGCCCTAACTTGAACTCAAACTGCAGGTTGGCACTGATGTTCTGAAGGAGATCAGTGGGCACAATGCTCCTTTTTGGCCTTTTCTTGTTCATTTCCATGTCACAACTCTGTCTGACTCCATAGCTTTAGATGTTCCACTGGTTGACTGAGTGCAGTTTTGATTGTGCTCCAGTGTCCTCCAGTGGTTGTCCAGGTGCAGTTTGTGTTTTCTTTCTATTATTTGTTGGTGTTCTGAGGACTTTGTTAATTGGCAGCGACTGTAAACTGGTCCATTATGATTGTGATTATGGCTCTGTGTGGCCCTGTATTTGACTGGAACACAATCGACGATGACTTCCTGCCAAGATGAATTTTTGAGAATGTTTTCATCCGGCAGTGGAAGAACTCTTCACTTAAACTTTAACAAGCTGACTTATTCAGTACAGATTCACATCAAAGAGTCGAGTGCCATTGAGTGTGTTTAAAGTACAAAACACAGCAGGTTCAGACACCTGGGGCGTATCATCAGTTCAGAAAAAATGTGCAGGACACGCCATGTCACTCAGCAGTCCAGTTAAGACACCGAGGAACTGAACAGATCTGTCAGTCGAAGAACAACAAGTGAGCCGAGGACAGCCACCCTGACAGAGCGACCACCAGACTGGGTTACGCCTTTGTGCTCGTCTGCTTTTGCTGATTCCTCATAGAATTCCAGCATCTTAGTAAACATGGAATTCCCCATTTAACCCCATGCCAACTGCTCACTAACACTTGTTTACTTTTATTTCTGAAACGTCTCCTTAATAACTGATTCCATTTAATTTACATGTAATGGATGCTACGCTTACATTAGTGGCATTTCAAGACTCCTACCATCATTCCTGTGCTGAAGAAGTCCTCAGTGTCCTGCCTCAATGACAATCGTCCCGTTGCAATCACACCCATCGTCATGAAGTGCTTCGAGAGGCTTGTCAAGAGGCACATCAAGATCCTGCCGCCCCCTTCACTGGACCCCCTGCAGTTCAACAGAAGATGCCATAGCCACCATCCTCCATCTGGCCCTCTCCCACCTGGACAAGAAGGACACGTCTGTGTGAATGCTGTTCATAGACTTTAGTTCAGCATTTAACACAATCATTCCTCAGCACCTGAATGGAAACTTAGGACTGTTGACCCCAAACACCTCCTCTGTAACTGCATCCTAGACTTACTAACTAAGAGACCTCAGACAGTCAGGATTGAAAGAGGTCTTATTTTAGGAGTGTGTTAGAGACCACCCAATGCAGACAGTCATTTCAACACACATCTCTTTAGTAATATCAGAAAGGCAAGTTTACAGGGAGATATTATAGTCATGGGGGAGTTTAATTATCCAAATATTAACTGGAATAACCTTGAAGATGGAGGAGCACAAGAGCAGGAGGTTTTAGTAGCAAACGAGTGACTGTTTTTTTAGCACAGCATGTTAACGCACCAAAGCGGGGTGAAGCTTGTCTGGATTTAGTATTTTATAATAATCAGGAGAGAATTGAGGGTGTAGAGGTGATTGAACTACTAGGGTCACGTGACCATAATATAATTCAATTCTCAGTGCTTTCTAACAGTGCAGATGCAAAGACTAAAATTATTAAGTTGAACTTTGGTATGGCAAATGTTAAAGGTAAATTTCACACAAACATTAGTGAACAGTCAAGCAAAATGACACCTTTTATTGGCTAACTAAAAAGATTACAGCAACTCAGGCCCCTTCTTCAGGCAAGAAGATTACATCTTACCTGAAGAAGGGGCCTGAGTTGCTGTAATCTTTTTAGTTAGCCAATAAAAGGTGTCATTTTACTTGACTTTTCACTACATTCATAATGGCTAACACAGTACAACACCCTAGTACTACGCGCAAACATTAGGAAGCTTTTCTTTACACAAAGAATGATAGACACTTGGAATAAGAGACCAAGTACTGTAGTAGACAGTAAGACTTTAGGGACTTTCAAAACGTGTAGTAATGAAGGGGATTTAAATATACAGACAGTGAAATAGCGGACGCTCTAACCTTGCAGCTTTCTGAGGTCTTCACATGTGAGGAAGTGGATAACCTCTCAGTGGTAACAGGGACTACTAAGGAGGTTCTGAGGGATTTGGAAATTGTAGAGGGAGAAGAGCTGCTCAGATTAAACAGGCTGAAATCCAACAAATCTCCTGGACCAGATAATATTTACCACAGTGTTATCAGGAAAGTTAGCGAGTACAGATATAAACCCTTGATGCATACGTTTAGGAAGTCACTGCACACTGGGGAGATTCTGAAGGGCAGGAAACTGGCAAATATTATCCCTTATATAAAAACGGTAACCGGGCAGAAACAAGCAACCATAGGCCAGTAAGCTTAACATGCATCACAGGATAATTAATGAAAGGAATGATTAAGGATAAGATTGAGCAACACATGACAACATCAGGAGTTTTACTGAACAGCAAGAATGGGCTCAAAAGAGGGAGGTCATGTTTTACTAACATGCTGGAATTCTATGAGGAGGCAACAAAAGGATATGATCAAAGTAAAGTATTAAACGTAGGAAGTACAAATGTCAGGTCTGAATACACAACGGGAGGTCCGACAATCAAAACACCTCATGAGAAGCATCAAGGAGTCGTAGTGGACTTGACTCTCTCAACTGGCAGACAGTGTTCAGAAGCCATTATGAAGGCTAACAGAATGTCAGGTTATATAGCGCCTTCATGTGTGGAGTCTCAAGTCCAGGAGGTTCTGCTAAGACTTTACAACACACTGGTGAGGCCTCATCTGAGTTGTGTGTGCACTTTGGGTTTCCAGGCTACAAAAAGGACAATGCAGTGCTAGAAAAAGTCCAGAGAAGATGGACTAAGCTGATTCAGGGCTACAGGGGATGAATTATGGGGAATGATTAAAAGAAGCAAAAGAAGATTAAGAGGAGACCTGACTGAAGTGTTTAAAATTATGAAGGGAATCAGTCCAGTGGATAGAGACGGTGACTTTAAAATGAGTTCATCAAGAACATGGGGCACAGTTGGGAACTTAATGGTTAATTTGGGCAAACGTTGGGAGGTTTTTCTTCACACAAAGAACCATAGACACTTTGAATAAGCTGCCAGGTAGCATGGTAGACAGTAAGACTTTAGGGATTTTGAGAACTCGAATTGATGTTCTTTTAGAAGAAATAAGTGTATAGCTTATTGGGCTGAATGGCCTCTTCTCGACTAGATTGTTATGTTCTAATGTGCAGAGGAGAGATGCTGGGTATATTGGGAGAAGGATGTTAAGGACAGAGCTGGCAGGCAAGAGGAAAAGAGGAAGGCCTAAGAGAAGGTTTATGGATGTGGTGAAAGAGGACATGTAGGTGATGGGTGTAACAGAACAAGATTCAGAGGTCATAAAGATATGGAAGAAGATGATCTGCTGTGGCGACCCCTAATGGGAGCAGCCGAACAAAGCAGAAGAACGACGTGTGGTGCTTTACTGTGTCTGTGGTTCGGGGCTCTCTGGCAGCCCCTTATGGTTACAAAATGTAGCAAACAGAAATTTAACAAATGTAGAAAATAATAGAGAACATAAAGATAGATCTTGAAAATGTGGTACTTCAAAGTCATCAGAAATGAACCATTAAAGGGAGCGTCCATTTAACGAAACATGAAAGGCCGTCCAGTTCATTTAAACCTGTTGGCTGAGCCGTGTAGATCTTAGAGATCCAGTCAGGCTCTTTACGGTAGAGGAGACTATCAATGGCACCACATCGTGCGGTGGATTGGCGATCTTTACCACCGTACATTTCAAATCTGTAATGGTGTGTGTTGCACGTTTATAACATGCCTGCAGTATACTGTAGAACATCTCCTAAGGACACTCTTGTATTCGGGAATGTGGTGTCTGAGGGTCCCACCTACAGTAATGGACAGGGGCATAGCAGTAGAGGGACCACCTGTTTGGTACTGCAGTTTGATGTGTGGTTTAAAATGAGGTGGTCACGGGGTCACCTTTAAGGATTTTTGTAAACCAAGTGCAATATAACTAAGAAATAACATCCAGGGCGCAAGAACTGAAGGACATCTTGCTGAATTGTGGAAAAAGAGGTCTGGAGATAATTGACTAAAAAATCACTAATATAAACAAATCAATTAAAACTCGATACCAGAGCACAGCCCTCTGTCCCCTGAAGACTCCTTAACTTTTACACAACCACTGGACCCTCCAACACACAAGCTTTTCTTTACAATTCCCGCACTTGTTCTTCTTCTGCTCTCCTGCTCTGCTCCAGTTGAGTGTTGTCCTCTCCACTCCCAGCTCCAGCTTACCCAGCACAACAGGAGAGTCTCTTTTTAAAGCCGAACTCTCGAGTATTTCCAACAGGTGACAGGTGAACTCCGGAAACACTTCTCGGTCTGACAAAGGACATTGGAGTTGTCCACCAAAACATCACTTTAGCAGCACCAACAGACCTGAACATGGCTGCCTGTTCAGACTACTTTTCCCATACTGCCCTAGGAGTGCCCAAATCGGGACACTGGCAGTGGGATGCTGCCACCCGGCAAATTGACAGAACATATTTCCCTGGCAGACAATCTCTTACTGCCCTTCTATTATTCTACTTTTCTATTTAAATAAAGAGCCATCATCCTCTCCAGATGTGATGTTACAGCATTTTAACTACGAACAGAAGTGCCAGTGACTTGTAATTCTTATTAGGTGACTTAATTCAGAGTCTTTTTTCATCCAATCAGATCTCTGTTCCAAATGCAGTGGACGAATATGAGAAGAGCTTCACTGATCTGATTTGCTGTATTGATGAAACCCAAAGGAAATTGACTGAGAGGATCAGAGAACAAGTGACAAGAGAAGTGAAGAAGGCTGAAGGAGTCATGGAGCGATTGGAGAAGGACATGGAGGAGCAGAAGAAGAGAGATGCTGATCTGAGGGAGCTTTCAGAGACCAAGGAGCATAACTGCATCCTGCAGGTGAGGTGACACTTCATTTGATCATCTGATCAGACTGGGGTTTGTGGGACTTGAGAACATTTAGAGAGAAATTCAAAACATCTGTGGAGTTTGTACAAAATGACAAGAGCAGACCATTAAGCCCAACACAGATTATCTTTTCATGTTCACCTAATATTTCTGATAGGCCTACTTACTAAAATATGTGTGAGTTGCCGTTTCCATCTGCACCTCTGCAGGATAATTTGTTCATTGTTTCTGTGTGGAGAACTAAATTTGAAGGCAATTTACACCTAACCAACTCTCTTCAAGATAGAACGTCTAATAAAAGATGACACCATCTCCCTTCATATCTTTAAACACTTCTGTCAGGTCACATCGTCACGTCTCAGTCCTTAAACTGATGACATTCAAGTCCTTCTGCATTTCCTCACAGCTCAGACCCCACGGTCCAGTTTCGTCACTCTTCTCTCGACTTTATCTTCTGCTCTTATGTCATTAATTGAATGTGGAGTCCAAACCTGCACTCAGTATTCTAGATTTGAACTCACAGCTCCTGATGGTGCGAGGTAGGTGGACTGCCTTTCTAACGAATGAGTTCAGCTACTTCAGCCACTGTTTCCTTAAGAGGCATTAGCTCTCTGGAAATGTGTTCTTTTCAATTGCGGCGTTTTAATTAACCCTGAATTTATATAAAAAGTTATTATCCCTCCCCAGCATGCAATATGACGGTTAAGAGATTACACAAGAACAAAAAAGAATAATCTAGCACTTTACTGACGGGTTCACACGTTATTACAGACAGGAAGCTTATGACAGACATATCAAGCCATGGGAATCTTGACCTATGCAGTCCATCATCTTTCGTCACCACACTGAAAGGATTTTAACCGGACAGAAGACATAATGTTCTTCCCGGCCTCTGACGGAAGACATACTCTCCCGTCCGGAAGCTTCAAAGTGTAATCCTGGTCACTCCATGTGCAGGCTCCTTCGTTAGATCCAAACAAGGACAGAAAAGTACTCAAACCCCACCTTCAAACACACAGGAATAGCACAATGCCTACATGCAGTTCTCATTCTCCCAACAAGGAAAGAAGATGGTGTGCTGATAAAAGACACAAATATACTAGTCTGTCTTTAGGCTGACTGTTCAATTCTCCAGTTGGCTGTGGCCCTCTCTAGCCCTGTGCTTGGCTCAGCAATTCTAAATGCTGACAGCTCCTGTGTGCTAACTTTGGCCTGCACATGTGAGTGAATGTATAAAATAATTTCTTGTACAGAGCACAGTGACATTAAACTTACATTCTTGTTACAGTCACCCCATTGCTAAGAGGTTCACACAGCCCTGGAATCTCCACAGACTAACAGTCACTGTAGAACATCACGGACACCATATCACCCACCTCCTCAGCAGCCTTCTCACCTTTGTCGGGTTGAAGATGGCGATGAGTCTGAAAGGAAGCCCAAGTCTCTGTCATCAGTGACACTTTCTAGCTGCACAACTACTGTTACCGAATTAAATTGAGCAGATTTCTTTGTACTTTTAAAATTCATTACATTCAATTTAATTAACTTCATCTCACATCAATGAAAAGCAGCTGCTCCAGTAATGTCCCTGCAGTCCCCCATTGTGTTGAATGACACCTATTCACACCTAAGTGCTCCAGCAGTGAGTGGTTTAGAGAAGTCCTACATGAAGCAGTGCTCAAGTGTTCTCAGCCGGTCCATTGAAATCAAAGACACCGCTCAGAAGACGCTGGTAAACGCAAACAAAAGAGAGTTTTGGAAGTGTTTTTACAGGAAGTCACTGTCTCTACCTGGATGAGCCAGGAGTGAAGCGACTCACTGAAACTAAAAAAAAAAAAAATCACCCGGTCGTCCAGTGACAGCAAGTGACAGAGAGGACAAGTACACACGTACCTTGGAATGAAGTGACAAGAACCCAACCAAAGTGACAACTGTACATTTAGTTTTATTCTGTTTAAAGTTTAGACATATAGGTAAAGAGGTGGCACAGAGCTGGCATTCCCTCGTTACAACGCCAACTGAAGGGGCTTGCAGGATCTCTCCTCGAGTAATTGTGTATTGATCATTATTAAGGAGAGCTTTTAACTGCGTATTATTACCTGTTTTAACGCTGAATACTGGAAATGTCTCAGTAATACTATTCAGTGAGGACAATAGCGTAGTCACTAACATCCACACCCTTATCCCATCCCCAGCTGAACACTTGCTGCTGTGCCAGCAGATGACACTGTTATAAAACTTTATCTTTATTACATCACTGGATTACAACAAACAGATAGGTTTCTGATTCTGAATGGCACACAGCACTCTTTTCTGCCTGGCTGGATGACTGAGCCCTGACAATGACAGCTACACCGTCCATCATATTTGCTTCTTGCCTTATACCCAGTGCAGCAGTGACGCTAAACTGGGCATCTTAAATTTACGCCTCAGCCAAATTCAATATATTCGAGTGTAACGTCTGAACAGTTCTTTTCAGGCGATTACCACTGTGCTTCCGCACAAGCAGTTAGTGGACAAGTAGATGATGTTGAATGACAGCAGCAGGTTTTGGTTGTCTTCGGTTTCTTTTTTTTCCACATATCACGTGCTATTTGCTTTATTGACACCCATGTGTAATCGTGTAATTTTTCAGGACGCTGCATGCTTCACAGAGAGTCCAGAATTGTGTGCAACCACAACACTGACGACACCTGCTCTGCACTACTGTGATCGCCAGGACTAAAAGCACTAAAGTCATTGAAGACATTCTTGAAATACAATCTACATAATGGAAATAATGTCAACCATATTTTCAAACCCTGATGGACCCTAATTCTTCTTGCACTCCTTACACCATAATGTCTTGTCTTGTGTGTTAAGTGAATTCTGCACCCGTCTGCCCGCTGCACCCTCAGTCCCCTCATTTACTGTCTGATGACTCTCCTCTCAAACAGCAACAGATTGTCGATAATAACTTATGTGAAACTACACTGAAGTACGCTCTTATAAATTAACGACACATCATCGCCCATTTAACCAGGGTGACTGTCCACCACCAGATGAGCTTCTCCTAACAATCATTTCTTCTGTTTCTCCGTGTCTCCTCTTCTCTCCTGATGCAGAGTTTGTCGTCTCGCCGTGTCCTTCCTGCTGATGGAGACTCGCTCAGCATCACTGTCGCTTTGAACTTCTCTTCTGCGGACCTGAGAGAGGAGTTGTCCTGTCTGAAGGAGAATCTGGAAAAGATCAGCCAGTGGGAAGTCGTGACTTGGACGTCAGGTACAGCGTCTGTTCATGTTGTGGCCATTGTGAACGTCCATTAGAAGGACCAGACAGGCGATAAGAGGAAAGTGAGAGATGAGACGCATGAAGAAGGCCTGCTCTGTGACGTGTGTCTATCAGCCTTTGCTCTTATAGATGTTTTATTATTTAGAGCGCCTTTTACAGCGACGAGCTGAGTGATATCACACTCTAATAGCTAACAGGTGCTTTAAACATTTCTTTTCCCTTTGAAATGTCAAATCAGCTATTTTTTCTGTAGGTTGCTCACACTTGATTGCATTCATACATCTTTCAGAACAATCTTATTTTTTAATTACAGTTACAAAAACAGTTTGTTTATGATATAATCGATATAAAGAAAGCAGCTGTTTGTGCATTGTTGTTTACCCATCATGCTTTGTGCTTCAGCTGCTTGTCATTCTGTTTTATTTTAACTACAATGCGTTTGTTTGTAATATGTGGTTAAGAATTGAACTAATGTGACACAATGCCGTCTTCACAGTTTCCATTCTTTTCTTTTTATTTTCAGGTCGTGACACTCCAATTTTTGCCCTACAGCCTCCTGAACCTCGGAGCAGAGCGGAGTTTTTACAATGTGAGTTTGTGCTTTGATTACTTGGATCATCACAATAGAAATGATTTCTCCTTTAATATCCCAGGACAGGCTTATAAAATGAAAGTGTAGCCAGCAGAAAGAGCCGTGTGAGTGTGGTGTGACTGATGGGATGAGAGTGATGGGGTCCTGTGACTGGAGCATTATGGGATAGAGGGGATCAGGACAGAGCAGCACCAAAGCAGTCTGTTGGGTGTGAATCTCTTCAAGTGCTAAGTGAACTCACAGGAAGTATAAACATAAAAACTGAACATGAAATCCTGCCAACTACGCCACATACACCTGTCACACATTTGTAACCTCTAGTGTTCTTTTTGTCCTCTCTAATTTTTTGGCCCATACTTCCTTCTTTTTGTCTGTTCTGTTTTCCATTGTCTCATTTCTCTGTGCGTCTCTATTTGCTCATTCTCTTATAATTAGAATTTTAATAATAATAATAATTTGTTTATATAGCACAACGTGTACATTAAAAACAGCTGAATGTGCTTAACACAATAAAACTTAGTTTCACCCACCGTTAACACACAGGTAATACATACAGATAACTGATGTTAAAATATGCAATCTGATACTGTGAATGGAAATGACGGATATTCCAGTAAGTCGAGTGCTGTTTTTCAGAACACGCCATGTCCGTGTCACATTTTCAGAAGGTCGGATATTCTCCTCACTGACTCATCCTCAGACCACAAGTTTACTGATTTGTGTCATTCAATCAAAACCAATCAGCTTTGTGAGTTAATTGATGAACAGCGACTGATCGTTCATCTTTGACTGATTCATTCAGGGAAGCAGACCATTGTGGTCACAGGACTCAGCTTGTCCATTGTCCTTAAGACAGAGCTCACACAGCAACAACTGGACATGGCCAGATCTGAGTCACATGTCTATGGGATGTCGGAGGAAAACCAGAATGAGATGGAAAGAAAATGTAGAACTAACAAAGATGACAACTGGGCATTAAAGCAGAATCTGTGAGGCCGCAGCTCCAGTCGCCCATCAAGTTGTTCTGAATCAAGTTCTTCTAAGTTCAGTTCCACCTTTTTATTATTTTGAACCCGCGTCATTTGATTTTAAAGGTCATTTCTAGTAAATGAATCATCTCTTTAGTTGACCAAGCAGTTTCAGCTCACTCCATGATGATTTTCTTCATGAACTGCACATGTCTCATCACTCAATGGCCTTCTTGTTTGCAGGCCAGTAAACCAACGAGCTCTCGGTCCCGAGTGTTACGACAATTCATTACAAACATTTGATTCTCTGGCAGTTCTTATTTTACTTTTTAATTTTCATTTTCTGTGTAGCTCTGATCTGTGGGGTGGCCATAAAGGTTTGGTAGGACACTGGAAATGGAAAAACAAAACACTGGGAATGGAAAGAGGATCAGGGATTTACTGTGAGGAAAGGGACAATCAGTCTTGGTGACAAAGTGTGACAGTGGATTGGCTTTAAATTAAAGAGTTGGACTGTGACAAAAAAAAGTGTAATTTAATAAAGCCCGCGGTCCATTAGCACCTCGATGGTGACCTTATGGCGTTTATCGTAATTCCAGACAATTGAGACTCCTTCTAAATGTCCAACTTGACTGCCTTTCATTTTGTTGTGTCTTGTCATCTTTTTATAATTTCAGTTTTAATTCCCATATGTTCTGTCCAATCAGATCAGCTCATTACTATCGACGGCACTCACTAACATCAACTGCACATTTTTCCTGTCTTTCACGCACAATTCTTTCAGCTGTGTGATGTCTGAGGTGGACCTTGGGTGCAAAGCACATTTTAAATCCCCCCAGCACATCTACATGGGATTCAGTTCCAGGCTTTGAGTTGGCCATTCTAGAAACCTCCATCTTTCTTTCCAGCCATTCCTTTCTTGATTTGCTTGTATGTTGAGGGATCATTCTCATGTTGAGCTTCAAGTTTCTTTCATCATCCTCATGCACTCTCGAGTACAATGAAGAATTCAGAATGGATTCTGTGATGGCGACTGCCCAGGTCCTGACTCAGCAAAGCAGAACATTTCCACCACCGTGCTATACAGCTGGTATCAGTTTCTTCTGGTCAAATGCTCTCTGGTTTTCACTAAACATGTCTTCTGACACTGTGACCAGATATCTCTGTTTGCCTCATCTGTCCAGAGCACATTGTTCCAAAAGTCCTGGGGCCTCATGTATAAATGGGCATGCGCCATTTCCACACTCACATCGCGATGTATAAAAGGTAAACTTGGCGTAAAGCCATGCACATTTTCACGTCAGCTCAATCCCTGCCATACTGTGTTCTGTGCTCTGTTTTGCAAACTGGCAGCACCCAGCGTCAAAGCAGTGTTACTGTTCCTGTGTGGTTTCCCTTTAGTTTTTAGATTCACATCCCTGACATGGCTCTATTAACTACATTGAAATTAACCACATGGGCGGCACAGTGGCGCAGTGGTAGCGCTGCTGCCTCGCAGTTAGGAGACCTGGGTTTGCTCCCCGGGTCCTCCCTGCGTGGAGTTTGCATGTTCTCCCCGTGTCTGCGTGGGTTTCCTCCGGGCACTCCAGTTTCCTCCCACAGTCCAAAGACATGCAGGTTAGGTGGATTGGCGATTCTAAATTGGCCCTAGTGTGTGTTTGTGTGTGTCCTGCGGTGGGTTGGCACGCTGCCTGGGATTGTTTCCTGCCTTGTGCCCTGTGTTGGCTGGGATTGGCTCCAGCAGACCCCCGTGACCCTGTGTTCAGATTCAGCGGGTTGGAAAATGGATGGATGAAATTAACTGCATATCATTTATTAGTTTAAGGCATCTGATTGTAATCAAGCTGTAACAGTATAATGGGGCACGGAATGGCCAAACTATTCCAAATACCATATTTTAATCCAGTGTATCTGAGTGTGGAATCACAGCCGTACAGCAGCTGATCAGAAAGAGGATTATAGAGATACAGCATCGGGCACATGCTGCCTCGGCCATGTACTGAGTCAGTTTGAACTGCTATGGCAAACGCTTCAGAGTCTTTCCCATAGGACCTCGAGGTTCAGAAACAGTTTCATCCCAAGAGCTACAAACGGACTCAGTCATTCTGTCCAGTGCTCTCAGTAGAACTGTTTGTACTTATAAGTACAATAACCTCACTGTAAACTCGCACTACAATTGTAATATACTGCACAACCTGAGCCACTTTATGAACCATTTGCGCACTCTGCACTAAATGTAAATGAATATTGTACTTATGCTTTTATATTGTATATTTTTCATTTTTTTGTATTATTATTACTATAACTGTTGTTCCATTTATCCCATCCATTATCCAATCTGCTATATTATAACTACAGGGTCAGGGGGGTCTGCTGGAGCCAATCCCAGCCAACACAGGGTGCAAGGCAGGAAACAAACCCCAGGCAGGGCGCCAGCCCACCACATTATAACCATTGTTTTATCATTTTATAGGAAAATAAGTTTATGGAGGAGTTGCATGTTGAATCTCATTGTACCATACAATAACAATAAAGGAATTCAATTCAATAGAAGAGAGAGTGCATATTTACAGATGATGATGACTGGCCTCTAAGTCGATTTAGATTTCCAGGCGCTATCTTCTTGGAGCTCTTGATGTCATTTTTAAGATGAAATGCAGTAAAGTATGTATATTACATTATACAGATAAATTTTAACTTCATTTAAATAATGTATACTGTTAATAATTAAATGTGTGGGCACGGTGGCACACTGGTAGCAATGAACTGGCGCCCAGTTCAGGGATTGTTCCAGCCTCGCTCTGTATGCTTGCTGGGATTGGTGTGACCCTGGATGGATAGATGGATGGAATAATTAAACTTGTAGTATGAAGATACTTCACTGTTTCCTTAAACGTTTTGAAGAATCGGCATTCTAAGCTTACAAATGGCTTGACATTTACTACAGAGCTTATTGTATGGTGGTTGGTTACACGAATGAAGAAAAGGAAGGACAGGAATTGTTGGTTAGTACATTTGAAAGAGACAGTACTACTGCAATAAATTATTTCGTCAAGGGTCCCACAGTCCCAGCAAGCATTTTGAGGGAGGCAGGAACAATCTCTGGACGGGGTGCCAGCTCATCGCTACCATTGCACCACCGTGCCCACATGTTTTATACATGCTTTAATTCACTTCATTATGAAAATGACATCAAGTATACATCTTAGCCTTTAAATTGTTCAGAGAGCTGTAATATCATGAAAGTAATGTATTCTGTGTCATGTCGGTGCATAGAAGAACACATACAGTACAATACAAAGCATTTAATGTGCTACTTTACTTACAATGGGATCTGAGAAACTAGTACATTAAACAATTTTGAGATGAAGTTTACGATGATCTACTTTAATAACAAAATAAACTACGTGATTAAAGTGGAAATTTTGAGATTAAATTTCAACCTTTTCTTTTCCACTGTGTCCCAATTTTGTTTTCTTTTCTCTGTACCCTAGTACGCTTCCATATGACACTCAGATGGTGGAGTACGAATCGCCTTTTCAGGGCGACTTTGATATCTGATCACTTCTTATTTATTTTGGACACTGTGCGACTTTGTGAACTTGAACTTTCGAGTTTCTCCGACACTCTGTGTCACTCGCTCAACTTCCTTTTGGTGTTCATACCACTGCTTAAACCAACAAATAATCTGTTTTTAGTTTTCCTGCACTTCGCATTTACTGAAATTCTTATTTTTTCCCCGTGCTTTCGCCATTGTCCTTTCTTGAAACCCTCAAGGTAAGGAACTATTTATATTGATGTGCATATTCAAAGAGGCGTAATTTTTGGAGTTGTAGTGGAGCGTTAGGTGTGTGCACGTGAGTTACTTTTCACACTAACTGGGATTTATGTACTGGAAGAATGTGGAAGTTGGCGTGCGCACAGATTTATGCAACAGGACTTTTTTGTGCATACTCACATTTCTGTTTTTGTCCGTACGCCATGTCTTAGTGTGAATTCTAAGCACGACGTTATACATGAGGCCCCTGGTCTTTGCTTGAGGGTTCATGGACACACTTTAGTGTTGCCTTGATGTTTGTTCAAAGAAATAATGTTGGACGTGTGCTGAGGTGGACGCGATGACTCATTGACGTCAAAGTATTTTATTAATTAAGAGTTAAGATTTACTTACTGATTTACTCCTGTGCAGGATTGGTTCCTGCCTTGTGCCCTGTGTTGGCTGGGATTGGCTCCAGCGGACCCCCATGGCCCTGTGTTCGGATTCAGCGGGTTGGAAAATGGATAGATGGATGGATTTACTTACAAAAACACCTTTAGCTCCAAAAAACTTGGGTCTTGGTTGCCGCTATGGAACCGTGTGGGGATCTTTTTAAAGCTTTTTCCCTTTAGAAGGTTTTTTGCTTTTTTTTCACTCACACAGGAGTAAAACCAGCTGGCTGTTTGGGGATGCGCTTCGAAAAGTTACTTGTTACTTGTGTGTGTTCTTGTTCTTGTTATCTGTATTTGAACTGCCCTTGAAGAGGCAAGGTAGAAAGCAGCAGTAATTGATATCAGCATCTGTAAGTAAATAACCACATTGTAGCAATAAATAGTTAATAAGTAACAGAAACAGCATTCCTCAGTTCAAGAAAAGTCAAGCGGCCAGGTTAAGACAACCAATCAGACACAATCAGCTGTAAGAGCAGATAAGATAGTAAGAAATTAACTTCTTCTTCTTCTTGTTCTTTTTTTGACTGCTCCCGTTAGGGGCTTCCACAGCGGATCATCTTTTTCCATAACTTCCTGTTCTCAACATCTTGCTCTGTGATACCTGCATGTCCTCACCCAACACATCCATAAACCTTCTCTTCCTCATTTTCTCTTCCCTGGCAGCTCTATCCTTAACATCCTTCTCCCAATATACTCAGTATCTCTCCTCTGCACATGTCCAAACCAACGCAATCTCGCCTCTGATTTTGTCTCCCAACAATCCAACTTGAGCTGACCCTCTAATGTCCCCATTTCTAATCCTATCCATCCTCGTCACACCCAGTACAAGTCTTAGTATCTTTAACTCTGCCACCTCCAGCTCTGTCTCCTGTGCCACCATCTCCAGCCCATATCACATAGCCAGTCTCACTGCCGTCCTGTAGACCTTCCCTTTCACTCTTGCTGATACCCATCAGTCACAAACTACTCCCGACACTCTTCTCCACCCACTCCACCCTGCCTGCACTCTCTTTTTCACCTCTTTTCCACAATCCCCATTACTCTGTACTGTTGATCCCAAGTATTTAAACTCCTCCACCTTCGCCAGCTCTACTCCGTTCATCCTCACCATTCCAGTGACCTCCCACTCATTTACACACATGTATTCTGTCTTGTTCCTACTGACCTTCATTCCTCTCCTCTCATATCTCCATCTCTCCAGGGTCTCCTCAACCTGCTCCCTACTATCGCTACAAATCACAATGTCATCAGTAAACATCACAGTCCACGGAGACTCCTGTCTAATCTCATCTGTCAACCTGTCTATCATCATTGCAAATTAGAAAGGGCTCAGAGCCGATCCCTAATGTAATCCCACCTCCGTCACTCCTACCGCAGACCTCACCACGGTCACACTTCCCTTGTACATATCCTGTACAACTCTTACGTACTTCTCTGCTACTCCCGACTTCCTCATACAATACCACAGCTCCTCTCAGTCACCCTGTCAGATGCTTTCTCCAGGTCCACAAAGACGCAATGCAACTCCTTCTGGCCTTCTCTAAACTTCTCCATCAACATCCTCAGAGCAAACATCACATCTGCGGTGCTCTTTCCTGGCATGAAACCATCCTGCTGCTCACTGATCATCACCTCCCTTCTTAACTGAGCTTCCACTACATAACTTCATGCTGTATCTCAAGTGGGCAACAGCGTTAAGGGTTCATTAATACCAGGATAAAAATAGTGTGAGTGGAGAGATTTTAAGTAAGGAATAAGAGGAGTGCAAAGTTAGAAAAACAGACAGAAAAGTAAAGTTAACCTTCTTGAAGGACAAACAGCAGGCACTTGAGGGAGAGCAGTGCTGGAGCTTAAGGGGTGTAAAATAGCTGTAGCACTTTGATAATCTCATTTCTTTGGCTTAAATTGTTTTATTTTTACCATAATACTCGGGTGTAGTACCATGTTAGCCATTATGGACGTAGCGAGACATCAAGCAAAATGACACCTTTTAGTAGCTAACTAAAAAGATTACAATATGCAAGCTTTCAAGGCAACTTATGCACCTTCTCCTGCCTGAGGAAGGGACCTGAGTTGCCTTGACACCTCGCATATTGTAATCTTTTTAGTTAGTTTTTCCACGTAAGTGAAATCATTTAATTTTACTTAAAAAAAAAAGAAATTAAAGCAGTTTTTGTAATCCTAAATTAAATTTTAATAAAGAGGCCAGTGCAATGCAAGTCTTGATGGATGTTGGACTTTTTAGATGATGGCTTGGAGGAGCCAGTCGTCTATGAGGGCTACATCTGCAGGAGATACCAGCTGATCCAAGCTCAGGGTCGCTGAACTGGAGGAGGAGTTGGCTGACCTGCGTTGTAGTAGAGAATTGGCGGACCTGGCTAGTGTGCACCTCCTAAGGTGGCGTGGTAGGAGATTCCAGACCAGACAGGTAGAGATAGGTGGGTCACAGTCACAAGGTGTAAGGTGAAGGGTGCACACTGTCCGCTGGCATCAACTCCAGAACTGGAAATGTCAAACTGTTTTCAGGGATTTGTAGAGTTGGATGGTGTCTCTGATAGTTCTGAGGTGGTGTCTCACACGGTGTGTTGTCTTACGAGTGCACAGGTGGGGGACCTCCCTGGAAGGATGGATTTGCTCTTGGCCCGAACAGGGATGGATCCAGTTGTCATTGTCCATGTTGGAACAAATGACATACATAGGGCTGTCAGTTCTGCAATCCATATTCAAAGAGTTAGGTGCCAGGCTGAGGAGCAACATCAACAACATCAACAACATTTATTTCTATAGCACATTTTCATACAAAAAGTAGCTCAAAGTGCTTTACATAATGAAGAAAAGAAAAATAAAAGACAAAATAAGAAATTAAAATAAGTTAACATTAGTTAACATAGAAAAGGTTTAAGGTCCGATGACCAGGGTGGACAGAAAAAACAAAAAAAAAAAAAACTCCAGAAAGCTGGAGAGAAAAAAAATTAAATCTGTAGGGGTTCCAGGCCACGAGACCACCCAGTCCCCTCTGGGCATTCTACCTAACTTAAATGAAAAAGTCCTCTTTGTAGTTAGGGTTCTCACGGAGTCACTTGATGCTGATGGTCATACAGACTTCTGGCTTTCAATCCATCCATTATTTTTGGAACATCATGGTACTTAGAGTAGATGGTGGTGGTGCAAGCCACCACCAAAAGGACACCGGAAAAGGAAACAGAAGAGAGAGTAGGGGTTAGTACAGATTTTAGAGCCACCATGAATTGGTATTATAATGAATTGGATATACAGAGTATCAGGGTTAAATTACAGTGAAGTTATGAGAAGGCCATGTTAAAATAATGTGTTTTCAGCAGTTTTTTAAAGTGCTCCACTGTATTAGCCTGGCGAATTCCTACTGGCAGGCTATTCCAGATTTTAGGTGCATAACAGCAGAAGGTCACCCGCCTCACCACTTCTTTTAAGTTTTGCTCTTGGAATTCTAAGGAGACACTCAGTTGAGGATCTGAGGTTACGACTTGGAATATAAGGTGTCAGACATTCCGATATATAGGATGGGGCGAGATTATTTAAGGCTTTATAAACCATAAGCAAAATTTTAAAGTCAATCCTGAATGACACAGGTGACCAGTGTAGTGACATCAAAACTGGAGAGATGTGCTCGGATTTTCTTTTCCTGGTAAGGATTCTAGCAGCTGCACTCTGCACTAGTTGCAAACGATTGATGTCTTTTTTGGGTAGTTCTGAGAGGAGTGCGTTACAGTAATCTAGTCGACTGAAAACAAAAGCGTGAACTAATTTCTCAGCATCTTTCAAAGATATAAGAGGTCTAACTTTTGCTATGTTTCTTAAGTGAAAAAATGCTGTCCTAGTGATCTGATTAATATGCGATTTAAAATTTAGATTACAGTCAATAGTTACCCCTACGTTTTTTACCTCTGTTTTGACTTTTAATCCTAATGCTTCCAGTTTATTTCTAATAGCCTCATTGTATCCATTATTGCCAATCCATATTACTAACCGAGAATGCTAAACCGGATGGACGCAGGGACATCCGGCCATGGGCCGTAGCCGCAAAAAGACGTACTGCGCAGGCGCCCCAAGAAATGAGGGGCCGCAAGAGGCGGCCGCGACCACAGAAAAAAGGAGTGAGCACAGAAAAAAAGAGTCAAAGAAATGAGGCGTCGCGACCACAGAAAAAAGTAGTCAAACGCAGGCGACGCACAGCGCCGCACGAAACCCATTGCACATGAAACTAGCACACAAAAAAAAAAGAAGCCGCTCGCGCACACCTGCAAGGCCCCCCCCCCCCCCCCCCCCCTACAGGCACCGGACGGGACACACACAAAGAGGACGATTCAACAAGCCCCTGGCACACAAAAAAAAAGAACCCAAAACCACCCCACCCACCCTACAAGCAACGGACGGGACACACACAAAGAGGAGGATTCAACAAGACCCTGGCACACAAAAAGAAAGAAGACGCTCGCGCCCCAACAATCCTCCCCCACCAACTCCCCCCACCCGCACATCAATAAGAAGTGACACCCAACGCCCCATTTCTAAAGGAACCATCCATATTAAACATACATCATCTCAACACCTTCACACTAGGCAGCATAGGTGGATCTCCTTACAATAAACCACTATTAACCGTTCAACTGCAGAAAAGGCTCCATATTAACAGTGAGTGTGATCCTCCTTATTACTTATCCATATTTCGCATGCTGAGGAACAAACAAGTCATGAATACACGGTCACGGGTACAAAACGATTCGGCTCGGATAACGGGACTAAACACACGAACCCGAATGAAACAACAAAATACACGGCGGCGCATACAACGTGCTTCTGAAACTCCGGGAGAAAAAATGTCTCGGCTCAAAAAACGCAAAGCTCAAGTAACCCCGTTACAGAGACTTGCCCAAATGGACAGACACAATGAACGTAGACGCATACAGCGCGCGTCTCAAAGTGCTGCATCAAAACAGGCACGAGTTCAAACCGAAAGACCTCGCGTCTCAGACATACAAAAACGGGAGCGAAGAGACAGCATAAATGAACGCAGACGTCTACAACGCGCATATGAACTGCCAGAAAACAAGCAAGCAAGGCTCCAAAAGCAGAAAGCTCAACTGACCGACATACAAAAACGGACAAGGCTTGATACAAACAATGCACGACGTAGACTGAAACGGACTTTTCGCACAGCGCAGGCGAATCCATTACACCTCCAAAATAGCGCGTCCCAAATACTGGACATGCAACAACGCGCCTCTCAAACGCCACAAGCAAAACCTGCCCGTCGCGGACATCAACGCCAGACACCTGCTAAACGCTTCCGCCACTTGGCTGACAACGCGTTCAATAATGAGTCCACTATTCATGAAAATTCATTGGGATTAATGAATGTCATTTGCAATCATTGTCATTCACTTAACTTCCCTGAAGAAACAACTGGCAATACAAGTAATGAATTTATACATTGTTGTCAAAAGGGTCAGATTAGAGTGCCTCCTTTACATTCATATCTTGAATATCTACAGAAGCTTCTAACTAACGATGTGCCTGAAAGTAAAAACTTTATGAACTGCATTGGATCCTACAATAGTTCATTTGCTTTTGCATCTACCGGAGTACATATCAGGCCACCAAAAGGCAATGGCCCATACTGCTTTCGCATATGTGGACAAATATTGCATCGCATTGGAACAGTGCACCCTGAAACAAATCAACAACGCAAATATGCACAAATCTACATCCTAGATCCTGATGAGGCAATCTATCAATGAATGAACCTTCCTGAAAATAAACAATGCACAGAGCTTATAATGAGAAACATCACTCATGTCATAAACAATCACCCATTAGCTAAGTCTATAAAAATGCTACATGAGGTTGAAAAGGAGGCAAATACAAAAGCAACTGCAGAAGGTATAGCAGCAACTACAATTGCTTTAGTCTTGATAAAGGACAAAGAACAAGATCCAAGACGATACAATCTTCCCGTCGTTAATGAAGTGGCAATTGTCTTTCAAAGTAAAGATGGGGAGCCTCCATTTCACCGAGATATTGTTCTACATTTACGTCCTGATAAAACCAACACACCTACATTCCAACGCATAGACATTTGCTTTCCGCTTCTTGATACTTTAACATACCCCATATTATTTCCAACTGGACAGGAAGGATGGGGTGCTACAATTTCCAGATTTAAAAAACATCAAGCACAGAAACGATCATGTGTATCCATGAAAGAATATTTCTCCTACAGACTCTCAGTAAGAAACGACTTTAATCCATTACTCAATGCAGGAAAGCTGACTCAACAATACATCGTTGACGTTTATGTTCGAGCGGAATCGAATGATCTACAGTGGATAAAAAAACAGCCTTCACTTAGAGCCGATAAATACAAATCACTAATGGACTACATTAATCGTGATGCTGACGTCATGGAGCACCCTGCTGGAAAACCTGTTATTCTACCATCATCCTTTCAAGGCAGTCCACGCAATATGCAACAACATTACCAAGATGCCATGGCTATCGTAAGAAAATTTGGAAAACCTGATCTGTTTATCACTATGACCTGCAATCCTAAATGGACAGAGATTACAACTAATCTTATGACCTGGCAGAGAGTCGAACATCGTCCTGATTTAGTTGCAAGAGTCTTTAGACTTAAACTGTATAACCTGCTACAAGATATCAAACATAAATCTCTATTTGGAACTGTCACAGCCATTATCCACGTTATCGAGTTTCAGAAGAGAGGTTTACCACACGCCCATATATTACTAATACTTGATGAGGATTCCAAAATACGCACTGAATCTGACATCGATAAAATAGTCAAAGCTGAAATTCCAGACCGTGACACCTCTCCACGCCTCTTTCAAATTGTTATAAAAAACATGATTCATTCACCATGTGGCGCTACAAATCCAAACAGTCCATGTATGCTTAATGGCAAATGTTCAAAAGGCTTCCCCAAAGACTTCCAAGACGTTACACTTGGTAATATAAATGGATACCCTAAATATAGAAGACAAAAGACAAGTCAATTACAAATTCGTCCAGGTCGTTCAATTGACAATAGCTGGGTCGTACCATACAATCCTTATTTATGTTTACGCTACAACTGCCATATAAATGTGGAGATCTGCGCTACAGTAAAAAGCGTTAAATATCTATTCAAATACGTGTACAAGGGACACGATTGTGCTAATGTCTCCATATCTGAAACGAATGCTCATGATGAAACTCGAATGTATGTTGATTCACGATACGTCAGTGCTCCAGAGGCCATTTGGAGAATATTTTGCTTTCCTATGCACCATCAGAGCCACACAATATGTCGCTTGCCAGTTCATTTGGAGCACGAACAAACTGTCTGTTTTCATGCAGGTGATGAGCTACAAGCGGCAAAGAGAGCAGCCACAAAAGATACTAAACTAACCGCGTGGTTTAAACTCAATCAAAACGATCACAACGCTCAGCGCTGGAAATATTGGGAAATACCTGTTCACTATGTTTGGATTGACAATGGCACTTTCTGGAGAAACCGACATCACCACGGTGATAATGTCATAGGCCGAATGTACACTGTCAGTATTAAAGAACCTGAAAGGTTTTACCTTCGATTACTTCTTCAACATGAAACCGGAGCTACATCATTTCACGACATTAAAACTGTCCGAGATGGCTGCACCATCAAACTCTGTCAGACATTCCAACAGGCGGTAAATGACAAAGGATATTTATTAGATGATACAATTTGGCAAAAAACTCTACACGATGCGATATCCTATTCAATGCCAGGTCAAGTTCGACAACTATTTGCTTATATCTGTGCCTTCTCCTCACCATCAGATCCTTTCACCCTCTGGAATACAAACAAAATGGGAATGATTGAAGATATTTGCCACAAGCTTCATGAGACAAATGATTCCTGCATCGACTGTGAAGCCTATGCACTAAACGACATTCGCTTAGCTCTTATGCTCCTTGGGTATACATTGGATAACTTCCATTTACCAAATGTTCCGGATTCCTTACTGGATCTACATTCCACAACTATTGATCTCCAACAAGAAGAACAGATTGCACAAACTATGCTTTCCTCTTTAAATGACTTACAATCTGCTGCTTTTCACAAAATTATTCATGCCACGGAGGACACCAGCCCTATACCCAAATGCTTCTTTCTTGACGGCCCTGGAGGAAGCGGAAAAACATACCTTTATGAAACACTTATACATTTCTTTGCTGCAAAACAACAGTTGATTATCGCATCTGCTACAACCGGAGTGGCAGCTAATTTGTTAATAAATGGTCGTACATGTCACTCCTTATTCAAAATACCGGTCCCAATCACAGAGACATCGGTATCCACTATGAACATTCACAGTAGCAATGCCCGTGACATCCGTCTTGCGAAACTGTTAATTATTGATGAATGTACAATGGCATCCAGTCACTTACTCAACACCATTGATAAACTTCTACAAACGTTGATGAATAATAATATTCCCTTTGGAGGAAAAGTACTTTTATTAGGAGGAGATTTTAGACAATGCTTGGCTATTATTCCACATGCCATGCGCTCAGCTATTGTTCAGTCCACCTTAAAATACGCAGACAATTGGCATTGCTTTCAAACAATACAGTTAGTACAAAACATGCGATGTCCAGATCTACAAAACATGCGATGTCCAGATCCAGAATATAACAATTGGCTATTACAACTGGGAAATGGTACACTCACCAATACAGATGGACTTCACCCAGATATTATTACAATTCCCCAATCCTTTATCTGCGACGACTTAGTTACGGAGATATTTGGAACAGCAATCACATTAGACCAAATACCCCTTTTAACACAACGCACTATATTATGTCCAAAAAATATTAATGTTGATCACATTAATAACCAGGTCATTTCATTACTTCCTGGAGAGACACGGCTCTTTCTAAGCTCTGACAAAGTTGACTCTGATGACGACAATGAACATCTGAATTTCCCCTTAGACTATTTGAACACTATTAACCCAGCCGGATTACCACAACACAATCTTAGCCTTAAAAACGGAACAATAATCATCCATCCATCCATCCATCCATTTTCTAACCCGCTGAATCCGAACACAGGGTCACGGGGGTCTGCTGGAGCCAATCCCAGCCAACACAGGGCACAAGGCAGGGAACCAATCCCGGGCAGGGTGCCAACCCACCGCAGGACACACACAAACACACCCACACACCAAGCACACACTAGGGCCAATTTAGAATCGCCAATCCACCTAACCTGCATGTCTTTGGAATGTGGGAGGAAACCGGAGCGCCCGGAGGAAACCCACGCAGACACGGGGAGAACAGGCAAACTCCACGCAGGGAGGACCCAGGAATCGAACCCAGGTCCCCAGATCTCTCAACTGCGAGGCAGCAGCGCTACCCACTGCGCCACCGTGCCGCCCAACAATAATCATGCTATTAAGAAACCTTAACACTAAACAGGGTTTATGCAATGGCACACGTTTAGTCGTCAACACCATGACGCACAATGTTATTCAAGCGACAGTTCTTACAGGATCACATGCTAACAATACTGTTCTCATTCCTAGAATTGACCTTACGAGTTCTGACCTAGAATTACCTTTTACATTGAAACGCCGACAGTTCCCCATTAAACCTGCATTTGCCATGACCATCAACAAATCACAAGGACAAACCATGGACAAGGTTGGCATCTACCTCTCTGAGCCCGTTTTTGGACATGGACAACTTTATGTTGCCTTCTCAGGTGTTCGACGTTCATCTGATGTTAAAGTTAGTTATAAATGCTCCATGCCAAGGAAGACTCATTCAAGGACAGGACACCATCTTTACTACTAATGTTGTATACAAAGAAATATTCCAATAAAACATTACTCTGTGCCAAACACTCTATTTTATTCTTTCTATATGCATCATCCACACCTGCACACTATTCTATATCTAATTCATACATCTCACTCTTTGTCATGCCCCAACGCCAGGGGTTGGCGAACGAAGCGAGCAGGGGGCGGAGCCCCCTACTTACCAAGATTTCAGTTTTCTCTTTATTTAACTTGAGAAAGTTACTATTCATCCATTCTGAAATTCAAGTCAGACATTGTGTTAGTGAATCAAGAGATTCGGGGTCATCTGGCGCTATTGATAAATACAGCTGTGTGTCATCAGCATAGCTGTGGTAGCTCACGTTGTGCCGTGAGATAATCTGACCTAACGGAAGCATGTAGATTGAGAAGAGCAGTGGACCCAGGATAGAGCCTTGTGGAACACCATATAGGATATCATGTGTCTTTGAGTTTTAATTACCACAACTAACAAAGAATTTTCTCCCTGCCAGGTAGGATTCAAACCAATTTAAGACACTGCCAGAGAGGCCCACCCACTGACTAAGGCGATTCTTAAGAATATTATGATCAATGGTGTCAAATGCGGCACTCAGATCTAAGAGGATGAGAACAGATAAATGACCTCTGTTTGCATTTACTCGAAAATCATTTACTACTCTAATGAGTGTAGTACTGACAAGGTGGTCTTCTCCGAAGTTCTGCCTGTACCAATCTTCAGAGCAGGTGAAACTGAGGGGATTAGAAGACTTGATGTGTGGCTCAAATTTTGGTGAAGAGTAGAAGGGTATAGGTTTATGGGGCATTGGGACTCCTTTTGAAAGAGATGGGACCTGCCATGATGGGTTATGTATGAACTGGAGGGGCACCAATGTATTGGGGAGGCTTATGAGTAGGCCAGTCGAGGATTGTTTAAACTAAGGAATGGGGCCGCAGGGAGTTTAGAGCAGGCCAGCTTTAGAACCATACATGGAGGAACAAACAACAGTGTAGAAATAAAAATGTGTAGTAATGTAAATTCTAACCCAACGTTTAATGCTTGAATCCCTGAAGAGGGAGAGGCCAGTTCATTGTACCTCATGAACATTACTGACAGAATAAAACTGAATAATAAATAAAAAAGCGCTATAAGTTTTACAAGTAGCCAAAATTTACACCGGGTGTTACAGACTCAAATCAAATGTAGTTTTTATTATATTATTGTAATAATAATAGCAGCTCACTACTCAACGCAGAGCACTGGGTCTCGAACCTGGAACCTTTTGCTTATAAGGCAGCAGTTTTCAGTTCTCCACTATCCAAGAAGATACACCAATTTTCTGTCGATTGACATTTGAGCTTGGAATTTTAAATCATTGGCAGCAAAATGTTTTATTTTTTTACTTTCAGTTATATTCTTGAATAAAAGCGCACGTGTTTATTTGATATTTTGTCTAAAGACTTCACACATTATTATACACTTCACATCATTATTAGTATAACATGGAAAAACTTTCTGTTTCAGGTCTGTGTTCAGGTTTTCTTGCCTCGCATTTCGTGTCATTCTACACTTACATAGATCTTTGTAGTACTAGGGTGTTGTACCGTGTTAGCCATTATGAATGTAGAGAAAAGGCAAGCAAAATGACACCTTTTATTGGCAACTCAGGCCCCTTCTTTTTCTTTTTAGTTAGCCAATAAAAGGTGTCATTTTGCTTGGCTTTTCTCTATATAGATCTTTGTAGACATGGAACACTCCGAAAATGTATGTATTCCAAATAACGATATATTATTTACGCTATACAACTCCAGGCACTTCACACACAGATAAAGAGAGCTGAGCTAGGAGAAGTTTGTGACTGACTTCAGCTCCGTTGGGGTGCGGGTTTGATAGGATAGCAGGCTGCTTGCTGCTTGTGCTGATCGACACA
>NC_041399.2:323209-455121 GCF_900747795.2 Erpetoichthys calabaricus
CGCCGTGTAAACCAAATCAGAAATAGAAATCTAGGATTGTTTTGTAATTTTTTTTCCTTTACAATGCAGGTCATTAATGGCTATCTTCACGTTTTAATTAAAAACCAGCAGGCAAGTGGGAATTACGTTTATATTTTTGGTAGATGTGTCTTGCATTGCAATTTTCCAATCTTAATTTTTAATTTTCTTAAACAGAGCCAGGTTCGCCTGATACCTGCAACCATTGCAAGCCGTATATTTACAGTGCCGACGATAAACAAAGATAACTTTGATAAGAATAGAAAAATGACCAAGAAAGAAAGAGTGTTAGAATTACAGAATGAGACAAGGGATATGATTAAAAAGGTTATTTACTTGTCACAATTACAAGCTATGAATACCATTTATAAAAATCAATAATTATCACTAATTTGACTTTAAACCAATTCCTCAGATGGACTTTCCTACTGAAGATGTGTGGCTGTGCCCCCGACAAAAAGTTGATCACTGGATTTTAGTGGTGTGTATTCTTGAACAAAGTTCAGTTGTCTTTGTTTGCTTTTGTTAGAGTGAATTATATATAACGCCAATTACAAATTACTGACATGTGTGTTATGCACACAGATATTTCACGTGATGTCTGACTTCACACAGTTTGGATAAAAGCACCTTCTGTATAAATGAAAAGCATTCAAATGTAAATGTCGTGGTGATTTGATGTGTAACTGCACTAAATATTTTTTAGATTGTCAAAAAGGCACAGAAGGTGCTCCTTCTAATCGATCCAATGGGCAATGAAAGTAATTATGACGAGGAAATTGTGAATCAATTTACGTAAGTGTTTGGAATAAAGTTTGAACTGGGCAAACACGTACGGGGCCAGCAGTGGCAGTGGATACCAAGCTGTGGCCGGCACCCCAGCACCCCACATTCCAAGATGCCACTGGTCGCTAGATTCCAAGCTGAACACCTTTACAATTTTACTAAATACGTGTTTGTCGTTTTATTTATCTTTGAGAGAATTTGTCTGATGCCATTTCACTGTCAGGGCCCTTTATTACTATTGTTTTTTTAAACAATAACTAGGGATTTCATGGAGATAAAGAAGCAAGACATTTCCCAATGGACAATTCAGACAAAAAGTCATTCCAGACAAGAGGATGATTTCAATTGTGGAGTTGTTCTCTTGCTGGTATGGTAAACATTTGTGTGCCAGTGTTTTTAGGCATAGAAAATGAAGGACAATGACTGCATGCTCCCTAACTGAAATGGTATTTTGCAGTTTGCCCAGGCGTATCTGGAAGGCAGAGACATCTCACAAGTTGACGTATCAAAAGCAGCCTGTGAAGATGCTCGAAAGCAGATCCGCGATCGTCTGCTTGAGGGTGAGTGGCATTCACATAGGGCACGACAGCTGTGCCATCACAAATGTACTCTTAACTCCAAATCCATATGCAGATTCCATCACAATGACAAAAGCCCGGCCAAAATGGTAAAGTGTACCTTTAGTTTAGGTGATTAAAAACGGGATCTGCACATCAGTTTGTGCCTCTGCCCATTTCTACCTGGATTTTAAATTGTGTATATTTACAGAATGTCAACATGTCAATATAACAACCAAAAATTCTGCTGGACGGCGTCTTACATAACCTAACGGGTTTCTTTTTTCTGCTTGTCTTTTCCAGAAGATGAAGTTTAAAAGACATGTGTGAAATGAAGAAACTGTTTTGATCTGTTTTTGTTTTGTTATTAAAGATTACTAGTTATTTAACCATTTTACCTCTAATGAGTTATTAATAAAGATTTATCTAAAATAAAAGTGCATCTTGTTTCATATGTATAGCGAAATGCAACACTTGAATTATTAAAGTAATCAGGTGTCATTTGGCTTGGTGTGTTTGTGTGTGTCCTGCGGTGGGCTGGCACCCTGCCCGGGATTGGCTCCTGCCTTGTGCCCTGTGTTGGCTGGGATTGGCTCCAGCAGACCCCCGGGTTGGAAAATGGATGGATGGATGGACGGTGTCATTTGTTCTTACTGTGATTGTTAATGGACGGGGGCACAAGGAAAATGTGCTGTGCTTCTGAAACGGGACGATGGGTATAGGAATAGCGCAGACAGGAGAACTGTCGTTTATATTTAAGGAATGTGTTATTATTGTGCTGCACTGGGACTAAGACCTTACTTGGTGCTGATCACCTATCCAGACCTTCACAATGGAGGGATGTTGCTAGTAAACTCCGGTGCTTTTTTGGAAAGCAGCTCCAGATGCATTGGTCCTGCTGCGCTTTGTTACCGCAGCACTCGAGTGGATCTTTAATGCCAACCGCCTCAGAACTCGCCGAGCACAAAAGCGTGAACAGTGGCTGCTGTTGATGCTTCAATGACGGTGGTAATTTGTCACAGGTGTCTGGTCACACTTTATGGTAATCTAACTTAGACACCATTAAAATATCCGACTACGCCACCCAGTTTCATCAAGAGACTGGGAACTCCTGACATTTACCAATAATAGCACACAGGTTTCTTTAAATTGGGCGGTGAGTAAACACACAACAGTAATTTCAGAAAAAAGCAACAGTAAGTTCTATTACACAAGACAATATAAGGTACATTAAAAAGATAAATGAACATAACAAAACCTAAACACATCAGGAATTAATTTCCCCTTTTTTAAAAAAGGAAAATACACAGTCCACCCTCTAAAAAAAAAACAAGAATTGGAGGATACAACCTTTAGTGGCGCAGAGTCCAGTTTGTGCACTGTGTTACCCCAACACTTAATTGTTCAACTGTCCATGGATGCACTCTGTTTCCCCGGACACTCGTTCCCCTACAGAAGTTGTGTCAAATTGTTGAATCCCTGTCAGCGTCTCTCTTCGTCGTTCCTTTTTTTCCACTCTGGGCTCCTTGTGTTGCTGGGACCTAGGCACGCCTCATTTCTCGTCTGTCAGCTTCGCTTGGTCCTTTCATGCGGATTCCCTCTCTCGCTGAACCCACATCCGGCGTCTCTTTGTGAAGCTGTCTCTTCCTCCCTGGAAGTGTTGCCGTCCTTGTGCCTCACGTCATGCCAGCCAGGTACCCTTGTCTGCCTGCGAGCCCCTGTGCCCTGTCCGAGTGTCTTGGCAGCGTTTTCAGTGGACTGTCCCCTCTGCCTTCTGCTGCCCAGGAGTTTAAATCTCCTTCAGTCCCTGCTGTTGTCAGTCCTGGAAAATCAGTTTAATCAATGGCACATCTAAATTTCCTGGGTTTAACAATTAATGAAAACACAAGTTAACCAAATGTATTGTTACCAACCATTAATGAGTACAGATCTGCTGATTAGAAACCAATATTGCCAAACATGTTCATTTCAGGTAAATACAGACATCCTTGGTATTGTTTGTATGCTCAACCAGCCAGACTTCAAAGCAGTGACTCCTTTGCAAGACAGCAAATACCTACACAGACAACCCTGACACAATCAGTAACTGGATTATCCAGGAAATCGAAAAACAAAGTCCCCTTCTGACAAATTAGTTGTGCATCACGCACTTTTAGTCACATTACACTTTACATATACTAGTGCTGGGCGGTATACCGGTTCATACCAAAAACCGTTTTTTATCTTTGTAATGATATGGATTTTTCTTATACCGGAACACCGGTTTAAATAGCCTAAACAACATTCGGAACGTGGCGCAGTGGGAAACTGTTTAAGGGGGGACCTTTTTCACTGGTGCACCACAAAATACGCATCCAACAGAGTACCTGTGTTAGTGGAGGTATTGAGCGGTGAAAATGGACAGGGAACATTCTGAAACTGAAGCAGACGATAAAGTTGAACATGACGACACAGAAGAACTTTTGACGTAAAAAGGTGCCGTGTCTGTTGTCTGGAGATACTTTGGTTTTAAAAGGTCGGATGTGGACCATTATGTTCAAATGTGTGAATACTGTTTCTATACTACTGGATAATACTGCAAGCCAAGTTGTACTTGTTTTTTTTTCACTACTGTGTAGTGTACCTGGGTACTGTGTAATACTGTGACGGTCCCCTACAGACTCCCTCTTCCCACATGGGAGTCTGTTGAACCAACACCGTCGATAGTTAGGACCGAGATGAGCTGAGAAATCTCATTGAAGCCTGGGGATGGCGGAATGTGCTCAAGTGCTTTTGTTAAAAACAGTCAAAGTAAAGCCAAAAGTGTCTGTTGTGCAGTGTTCAGAAAAATACAGTATCCAAATAAATAGCAAATCCATAAAGCCAGTGAAACGTGGGGATAAAATCCATAATAAATAAATCCATTAAAATGCAGTCTCCCTCCACACCTGATCACAGCACACCACCTTCTGTCTCCACGGCTCACCCGTTGCTGGCGCAGCCTTTGCAGCACGAACTGCTTTCCGCCAACCCCTGTTTTGGCTGCCGCCACACTGCACAGCCAGACCGTCCGAGGTCGGCACACCTCCCGTCTTCCTTCGCACTCACTCAGATCCATTGGGAGGTCTTACATTTCGCTCACCCCCCTCTACACGCTTAGTCAGTGGGGTGAACCAGCCCATAGATCACCTCAGCCTGCGCTGCCTTCTACTTCCTGGTGTCTGGATCGTCTCCCATGACTGCCTTTGCCCTTCTTTAACCTCTTTGTGTTCTATCTTTTCTTTTTTCCTTCCCCCATCCTGCCGGCCCAAAAATATACGTCTCTATGGGCGCAGCGCCTTATTCACACGCCGCAGTAAGCCGACGAAGCAACTGAGAACGGTCAGGTGCGACTCGCCCCAGTCGGCTCATCAACTCCCCGCGGTCGTGCAATCGCGCCCACGGAGACGGACACGAACTGGATTTAAAAACGGACCTTTTTTATTTTTTTTGAAGCCGCGGACCCACTAGACCACAAATAGCATTATAAATGCAAGTTGCAGTTTTATTATTTAGGTATATAGCTTAGCTTGAAGCAAGGTCCATATTAAAGCAGTTTGCCTTAATGACGGTTCAGTTGGTAAAGACGTCATCGCCAAGTTGCCCTTGTTTTGTTTTAGTTTGGTGAATACTGTGTAATGTGCCTGGGCTTGAAGTTTTGAAGTAATAGTGCAACTTCCAGTAATAATACGATTATTTATTTTATTTTTTTTTTTTTGCTTTGTCCACCCATTACTGCTCATTAGCTTTACATATACGAATTAGAACACAGCTTTTGGCAGTTTTCTCCAAACCAGGCCACAGAACTGGCCAAACTCCCCGTACTCATTCCTTGGCACCAACACTTAAAATGTGAACAACTACAACAGCATTCGTGTATTTAGAATATTGTATTGAACAAAGCACCAAAAGAAAGTTACAACAATACAAAAACAATTCAAATTACATAGAAATAATTAAATAGTACAAAACAATCCAAAAATAAATAAGTCCTTTTTTTTCAATATTCCAACGACGATTGTTAAAAGTCAAAGCCAGTCCAGGTCCATTCCTTCACCTTTAAAAGATTTCTTCTTTGCCTCATAATCGAAAAGAAGTTCCTTGTTTGCCCCAATGCCCTTTTTGGCGATGAACAGAACCACATCCCTCGGTCCCTCTCCAGTGTCTATGGTGAAACACTGGGGCTGCAGGTTGGCTCGTTTGGACGAGTGGTTCATTAGACGACCAAACGTTTCCATATCCGGGTGACATGGACAAGGAAATGTCTGGGCATCAATGCAGAAGGCCTCCTGTCTTGTGTTCTTACAAAAGCAGAGGTAGCCCATCTCACCAGCCTCCACATTCTTCATCGTTATTTCGCCTTCCTTGCGTGTGATGTTCACAGACTACCTCAGCCTTCTGGAACCTTCTGCAGGTGTAAACTGCTCATCCTTTACCTGGGATGTCGTCGCAGACAACCAGTCCCTTCCACTTCTGGCTGGAGACATACCACTGAATGTATTTGTCCTGTGGTATGTCCTCCACGGATCCTTCAGGCTTCCACATGTCATGGATCTTGGTAGCGGAAGGGATGTTGGTTGTCCACCCTTGCTGACCTATCCTCTTCTCAATACGATGAAGTCTGCAGAAAGATGTTGAACAACAGGAGAGAGAAATGTTACTTTGACTCACACAATTCACGACATAGTGTAAATTACCACTACTCTAGTTTGTTTAGGACAGGAACAATAGAAGAAAACTTACAAAGAATGTGTTGGCACCGGAGGGCTTCCTGCTCAGCTCTCCAGTGGTCATAACACATCCTGTCATGCATCCCAGTGAGCTTCATCTTGGGGACTTCACCACCCAGTGTCACTGGGAATTGCACAACAAGATTTTCATAGGACTGCTGCTCATTCAACTTTTCATTGAAGAAGGCTGCAGCGACCCCTCTGTTGCTGGCTGAGGTAGTCTCACATCTGTATAGAAAACCAAAGAAACAATTTAAGACGCAGATTCAAAAGAAACTCAGTGAATTATATGGAAGTATGTTTTAAAAGGAGGACAATTGTCAACTCAACTCACTCTGAGCTACTCTCACTCATCAGGTTCTGTATGGTCAGTTCTCCTCTGGTGATGGTGTCCGGCCGGACAAGACGGTAAAGCTTCTCTGCAGTAGCATTACTGTGGGTCAGTTAGTCAGCCACGGTGCTCTTCTCAATGTCGCTACACGATTTCATGGCTGCCGTTACCAGGACCCTCCTTGATCTCGTACCTGTAAGCACATGGTTAAAAACAATATTACCATATTTTCATTTAAACAAAAGTTGTATTACTTTCAAAAAAAGGTGCCTTTTATGATGACTTACTTTGGGTGCAAACGATTCACATCATTAGAAGGGTTATAAATAGGTAGGTTTACCAGTGGTGGATAGAAAAAACCTGTTGTTTGAAGGGTCGTCCTCAGCCAGGAGACCTTCACGTAAGGAGGGCGTATGTTCACAAAATACCAATCGACCCACTGCAAAGATAAAAGAAAAGTCCCACTGAGCAAGTTGTACAGTCAAAACTCAGAGAGTTCCCGGCCGTGTACTCTTTCTGTCTCTGACAGTACATCGAGGTCCACATCGGATCACACTTAGTTTACATACCTGCTCCTCCTCTTGATTTAGCACCAGAGTGGCCAACTGTTGGGTGGATGTTTTGTGCTCCTTCACCCCAACGATGGCAAATCTTTTCTCGACTTTAAGGAGCTGCTGCTTTCGGTTTACCCATTCAGAGACCTGGAATGATAAAAAGAGGAATAACAGTTACACTCCAAGAATGTGCCACTATAAATTATCAGCTTGGGAATACATGAAATACAGAGGAAATCTTACCCCAGGTCTCTGAAGGTGGCCCAGGATGATAACCGCTCCTAAAGAATAAAGAACCAGCAGGTGCTCCTCCTGGGACGTTGGCTCATCACATAAAAGATTGGAGAGGACAGACAGGAAGTCTCTCTTCGACACCTTGAACATGAGATGACATTCTCTCTGTGTTGGCAGATCTGTTGGTATCTAAACGGGTGAAAGAGAAACACACACATAAATAGATACATGGTTATCTTTAAGCTTCAAATGACCAGCGCATGATCTAAGTTCATGAACAGAAAAGTGAGGATGCATGACAGATTAAGAAATGGCACACCTCTTTGCTGCAATTTCCTTTGAAACCTGCTTGGAGAAGGTCTTCTGCAGGTGACTGAAAAAGTCCATGTACATCTTCATCTGCTGGTGTTTCTCCGGGTCCTGCAGGGTGAAATTGGTCCGGCACAGGAGGAATGAGGTGAACCATTTCACACTCTTCATAGAATTCTTTACCATTTGGAAGGTGAGCCCAGTCTGATGAAGATTCAAAAAGTCTTCCCTGGCCTTTTCAATGTTACGGGTGAAGTTTACACTTGACTCGTTTGGATCCATGCAGAAAAGGAATCGGCAGACGTCGTCACACTGCAAACAGAGGGGAGAAAAAAGTTATATTATCCTTATCAATGTAATAGATAAATAGACTCTGCCAGGTTTACAATAGGCCTGCACTACTCTTACCTCTGGCTTACAGTTTTTCATCTGGTGGTCGCCCTTCAGATACCTCGCAAAGTCCATGATGAGAGGGTGATTGGAACTGTGTTACTGGTAAAGCCCCAGCCTCAGCATTTTCTTACGAACTTCACTGCTCCGCTTTGGTCCATCTGTACTGTTGATACAAAAAGAAGAATCTGCATTATTTAAAATTTCCAAGGGCAGTTATTGGCCGCTACGGGCGGATTGTGTTTTATAATGAAAATGTACATGTTTAAAAAGTACTCCCTCTTGGTAGAAAGGGTCATGCGCCACATCATCTTCCTCCTCTTGACTCACTTCCGATGCAGGGGCGGCCGTGCTAGATGTTGAAGGTGTCACAATAATGAGACATACTCAGATAAAGGTTTGGGGCAGCCACCCGTATAATCTGGTATCCTGGCTGCAAGGTCGTTTTTTTATCAAAATAAACAGCACTGATGTGCATACAACTGAGTCCAAAACAAGACTGACAAATAGGGAAAAGGGGAAGGCTTTTAAAGGGGGAGACAGGAAGTGAGGTCATAAGGATCGGGCCCATGATCTTTAGCCATTGGTTCGAGCCCGGACGTGACATCACAGGGGCCGGAACCGGTAAGGTCTCCTTCCATTGGCTTGGTCCCGGAAGTGACGTCAAGAGAGCCAGATGGAATCTCCCGGGAATGGTCTACAGGAAAGAGAGAAAAAGAGTCAATGCACTCTGCCACATCCCGGCATGCCTCAGAACTGCCGTCACTCAAGCCCTTTAGCTGCCACCCATGCGCACGTGTGTGACAAAGGCTGTACCAGTTCAGCAGAGGCTAGAGCAGATGCGACCTCCGTCGGATCTGAGGAACGAAAAGCCGGTGGGACGTTATGGATGTAAAGTCCCGATTTCTTCAGAAGTTCCATCATTTGACCCAGCTCGCCTTCATTCGAAATCTTAGCCTGCAGGTCTCTGAATTCAACAATCCTTCCGTGTCAGAGAAGGAATTGTGTGGTGTTTTTTGGCAGCATTGACAACTTCATCTATTTCTTGACTAGAACGGTTCTTTAGGCAAACCCTTCTGAGGTGGACAGAAAGGGTGGCCCGGGACATCTCACAGTAAGGACAAACATGTGGAATCCTCATTGGTTTTCTGAAATGATTAAATGAGAAATAGAAACAACAATTAAACCCACAACTTCAAAGCAAAAATGGCAAGGTAACAACAAAGTGAAGTAGGAGATTAAAATGCTTAAAGAGAACTCACCTGGACTCCACAGCAGAAGCAGCAGCAACAGAACTAGAAGAAGCCATTTTTTCCTTTTCAAAAGATGTTTGGTCTCTCGTGGACAGGAAGACAGTGTTAGGAGAGAATGTGCCAGAGGTCTCAAACTTAAAGACCACAAGGGGCGGGCCTAAGGTAATACCTGGCAAGAGTGGCATTAGCACCATCCCGAAACCAATATAGGGTGTTGTTTTGTCTTGGTAGAGTAATATATATTGCTCTACTTTCCCCTATTGTATTATTAATATGTAGCCTTTGTCAGAATGCCTAATCTCACAGACTTACAACTGTTTATAAGGTATTATTGTATATAACTTTTCCCCACCTTCCCTTCTATATCGATAACCTCAGGCAATTAGATGTAGTAAAAAGACAAGCAGAAGTTAAGTTACACATAAGATAATGTATTATTGATAATATTCAGAAATAATAACAAATGCAAAGTATATTTGAATATTGGCAACCATACAACCTGATTAAATGGTGATGTGTAGTTCAGGCGGCACACAGTCTTGTAGTTACTTAAATGTCTCTAGTTAAGGCATCATTGGAGCTCAGCTTTCAGCCACATGTCTGTTCACAATGGCTGCTGAGCTGTGCTCTTCATTGTGTTGTCTTCATCATCACAGGTTAGTAAGAGAGAGAGAGTGTGAGGTTAAACAAGTAAATATATAGATTTTCTGTCCAACCCCTACAGCCAATAGGGTGTTGTTGTACTTAAAGGCTTCTGAACCAAGCCAATTCCAAACAGCCATACCTCAGACCAATGGGGGAACAGAACATCTTAACACCTGCCACCCCCAAGACCATATGTTAAAGTACACCTTAGCCCATTTGTGGGGGTAGAAATGACTTTAGCAGAGAAACAATCGGCAAACTGGTTTAAGACACACATCCCCCAAATCCTGTCATAAAATTCAAACAGACCCATTCCTAAAGGGGGGGGGGGGGGGGGGGGTAAACACTAAATTACATTGCTTTGTCTAAATTACAAATAAAGATATACAGTACAAAACATTTATCAATGTGTAATATGTAAAATCTCACATCACAACACTCCACCCCGATGAATGTTTTGTACAATGTCTTTATAAACAGTTTTAATTGTTTAACGAGTCTGTTGCATAACTTGTGCTTTGATTTGTAGTATTTGCTCTCCCATTGTTAAAAGTTGTCTGTGACCATTTGTCCAGTACATATCTTCTTTATTTCAAAGACAATCTGAAGAACTTGGATGCACTTCTGATGACTTGTATCTGCTCCAGCTTGCTTCAATTGTTTGTTTAGCTTTCTGCAGTCTTCATATGTCATCAGATCTGGTGGTTCAGAATGAGACAAGTCCACACCTTCCACTAAACTAGCCCACTGAAATTTAGTCTTTTGTGTGAATTCCTAAAACTGACCTTTGTTCTTTACTGGTTTTGTGTCTAACTGCTAATTAGACCCCTGTCCCAAACTATCTGTTTAAGCATATGCAGCTGTAAATTAACATCAAAATTTGAAAGGTAACATGCCACAGGTGCCAGTACAACCACTTCTGCCCAAGTGAGAGCCCATGTGCCACTGCATAAACTGTTCACAAACCAACATCTGTGGCCCCTATTCACACATTTAGGGTTGATTTAGTTGCCTCTTGTGCTTTCCTACCCATGGAGCAACTCTTGACTGCCATCAGCCTTTACCAGTATAGGCTGGCATCACCACCATGAGACATCACAGCTATGCAACTCTCATCATTCCCCCTGTAGGCCACCCCTAGAGTTTTTTGCTCACCATATGCGTACTCGTTGTGCTAAACACCTCGGTTCAGAATTGGTCCACTGGTCCTCTGCTTGTACCACAGCTGACAACCTCAGCAGGGCTTCCGCATTTTCCCAATTAGACTTTATCTAAACATCGGAGCCCATATGACTTGCAAATGTACCAGCTGCACCTGCTTTCCTGAAATGTTCACCAATTTCCTTAGTATACATTTTCCTTAATAATAGTATTACATTAATTATCCCACTTAATTAATTAATACCCAGAGTGTATACTGTATGAACCCAAAATTAATCCCCTTATTTTGGCTTTCCTAACTGGTTTGTTCAGTTTGCATTCCTTGGAATATAAATTTGCTGCTGTAATGAACAAACCTTTCCTTTTAAACTATAGCTATTCTGACTAGCCTTCTTATTGCATGACTCGTGGACTTGCTTACTCACTTAAACCCCAGTAAGTGTCTTTTTCTTGCTGTCTCTTCAGTTCTTGTTCTTGTCTTTGGTCTTTGCCTTTGGTCTTTTCCACTGTTTATCCATTCTGCTATGTAGACAGGTCTGCAAAATGGAAGGTGACAAAGCAGTTTATGTCCATCTCATCTTTTTGGTTGTTAAAACCTGGTGCCAACACTCAAACTTTGCTTCCAGGCATTCATTGGAACAGCTTGGCCACACTGCCACTCCGCTCCAATGTGCTAATGGTAACCCGATCTCCTGCATGGATTTTACTCTGCTAATTGCCTTCACTATTTGTTACCTGCACAAACCCAAAGTCCGTAAAACCTTAAAATAGAAGTTGCACTATTACAAAAGGTCAGGAAATTGAAACAGAAATAACTATTTTCCCTTTCCTGTCTTCCTGCACTACCCTTCTATTTTTTTCATTGCCTGTGTGTCCTTTTTGTTATTTTATGGTAACTGCTACATGAAAGTGTGGGCTAAAACCTCTCCAAAATCTGAGTACCAGATCCAGAATCTCTCCTAAAACTGACCTTTGTTCTTCACTCAAGACCATCTCACTTTTCTCCATTTTATTGCAAGGAAATTCATAGGCTGTCTTTTTAAACAACTGGCCAGTCAGGTTTCGAATTATTGAACCTAAGTGTGTGTGCTTTTTAATTACTGACCGGCCCCAGCACAGCTGTTAGGACCCTCACACCCCTGTGCATTCCCAGCTTGCTGGCTGAGCTTGGAAAATTTCCTGCTGCACCGTCCACTATCCTTTGTTCTTTGGCTGGTCTTGTTTCATTCAAACCAACTCCTAAACGGGTGCACTTTCTTTCCAACTCGGTCAGTCTTGCACTAGTACTTTCAGACCTTTCACACACAAACACTTGAATTTCTTTTATTTCCACTGTTCTTTGTTTTAATTCCACACTTTCTTCACTCAGTTTCCTTATGCCATTATCCAGTACATGCCCTCTAGTCAACAACTGCCATTCACACTCACCAGCTTCTCTGCCTTCTATCTGATTTCTTTGTCCTAAATCAAATTTCAGTGCAGCACTGGTTTCCTTTCTTAACAGTGGTGAAATATCTATCGGTGTAGCATGTTCTTTAAACACTGGACTGACCTCAGAATCACCTCGAGATTGTGGTGCATTGGAGAATATTGGAAGTAAACATCCTTGCTGTTTTCCCTTCCTTTCCTGCATCTCATTTTCCTCACACTCACATTCCCACTCTTTATCTGAGCACTTATCTGTCTCAGGTACGTCACCCACCCATGTTTTAGGGTTCCAGTAAGATCCCTTTACTATTGCCCTAACTTTCACCATGGGTGATTTTCTCTCCTTGTTTCCCCTGCTTTCTGTGCTTTTCACTTCAGCAGTGGGTGTTGTACATGGCAGCACTTCACAATTTTCACACCAACTGTTACGTCTTTCTAAACTTTCACACATTTCATTTTCACTTTCAGTCACTTTGCTATTTTCTTTCTTTCACACTGATCTTCCTTGTTACCAATAATACAAGATAGTAAACCTCTTATAACAGCAGTTGTCTTCTTTATACCTGATCTCTGTTTTCCTGATTTTAATCCTTCCAGCCCCCTTCCATTTTGTGGCATGCTCAGCTCAGCTTGTGCTTTCTCTACCTGCACTACAGGTTTGCATTTCCTAGCTTTAGCCTGCTTGCTTCTGCCACTCCACTGGAAGATGGCTGACTTTAATATAAATTTAGGCATTTCTGAGTCTACAATTATCTATACTAATTAATAAAAGGCAAAGCCCTCACTGACTGACTGACTGACTGACTGACTGACTCATCACTAATTCTCCAACTTCCTGTGTAGGTGGAAGGCTGAAATTTGGCAGGCTCATTCCTTACAGCTTACTTACAAAAGTTAGGCAGGTTTCATTTTGAAATTCTACGTGTAATGGTCATAACTGGAACCTGTTTTTTGTCCATATACTCTAATGGAGGAGGCGGAGTCACGTATCGCGTCATCACACCTCCTACGTAATCACTTGAACTAAAAACAAGGAAGAGATTTACAGCACGAGTCAAACGCGGGAACGAAGGTAAATGACGTTAATTTTTGAGTGTCTTTTAATACTGTGTAAGCATACATATTAAAACATGTGCAATTAAACGTGTGCATTTACGGGGTGATTTCTCAGGCTTAAAAGCTCGCCTTTTATTAAAAAGGTAAATGCTAACTGTTTTCATTCTGAAGGGCACAAACCACGTTGGATTTTGTAATGATAGTTGATTAGTAAGGTCTATTAAGGGATACGTACAGAATGATTAGTAATGCCTGTGAATGCCGATGCAAGTAGGAGAATGGGCGTGAACTAAAGAACGATTAGTAACTTGTACAGTAAATGTCTCTAAAGTCTGTCTATTAAAAAGTTATTATATCTTTCAATCCTGTGTATTGATTAAACTACGAACCTAACAAGATCACTACATGGTGTCAGAAGTGGCGGATTGGAAGAGGAATGTGAAGAAAAGGTTCAGCTTTTGAACGAGTCGCGTGTCTGTTAGTAACCCGAAAACGTGATCAGAAAGCACTAAGACGTTCTAGCAAAAGAGAAAAACAAATATGTTAGGATTACAGCCCCCACCAAATCTCCAGTTAAAGGGAAATGTAGCTGAAAATTGGAAAAGATTTAAACAGAGATTCGTGTTGTATCTTGCTGCGATTGAAGCAGATAGGAAAAGTGAAAAAATTAAAGCGTCTGTGCTTCTACATGTAATTGGTGAAGAGGCGCTAGAGGTGTATAACAATTTTCAGTTTGAAGAAGATGGAGACAATATGAATTTGAACAAAATAGTTGAAAAATTCGAAACGTATTGCAACCCAAAGCGCAATGTGACGTTTGAGCGGCACAAGTTTTTTTACATGTTTCCAGAAAAGCGGAGAAACAATAGACCAGTATGTGATGGAATTGCGTAATAGGAGCTGTTCTAAGAAGAAACCGTCAAGACATCAAAGGACCAATAACCTCTAATCAGAATAATAACACCAGCGAAACAAATATTAACGAGAAAACAAGTATAAATCAGGAAAGAACATCTCAACTGCAAACACAATTAACCAGAATATCAAAATGTCAAGTAAAACCACCAGAACGACTCACTGAGACATGTTGAGGATTAAAGGAACATTTTCAATTAAGAAATGCTGAATTCTTTTAACAGTTGTGCTTTTTATACATAGTTTGAATGCTGGATGTATGCCTGATATGTTCTGGATAGTTCAGTTGTTTGAAGTGATCAAGAATTAAACGTGTGCATTTATGGAGTGATTTCTCAGGCTTAAAAGCTCGCTTTTTATTAAAAAGGTAAATGCTAACTGTTTTCATTCTGAAGGGCACAAACCACGTTAGATTTCAGCCGTTAAACGCGCAAAAATGTCGGTACACCAGATAAATAAGCGCAACATATTATCAGTTGTATTGTATGTTTATAATACATATAGAAATGTGTTAATCGTTAACTAATAGTATCGGATGGTGTTTTTCGACTCGCGCCTTGATTTAAACGATTCCATGTCTTCCTGGGTTTGCGTGGCTTATTGTCAATATCTTTACACCTCTTTTTAAGACTTATTGACTGAAACGGACTTTCATGAAAAAACTTAGGGCTTTGCTACAGGATACACTCTCCACAAGTTAAGGAAGTAAAAATAAAAGGTATATATTTCTGTTTTATTTAAACCTTTTAAGTTCGTATGCATAGCCCCATTTGGTTGTTTAAGTTTTTTTTTTTTCTTCAGTAATATTTAATCTCCTTAAAGAAAAACAACATATGCATTTTACTTTTTTTGTATCTCTTTAGTAATATTTTAGTGTAAAAGGATAACGAGTATTTAAACCTTTTATGTTACTTTATAAAGTTATTTTACACAATGTTGAAAAATTAATAAGAAAGCTACATATTTTGGCAGCTGCTGCTTTAATTTTCAATGAAATGAAAAAAGCTCTCCAAGAGAAAACCTCAATGAAGAAGAAACAGTTTGCACTATCTAAAAATGAGAAACCCTCATTTATAAAGGTTTGCTGCAGATGACTTAACTGAAAATAAATGAATAGTTCCTATGTGTATAATACATATTTATCTATTTGACTTATGCCTTTATTCCAGCAACTTGCAACATCTGAGGTACAATTTGTTACATTACTTTGGTTTTTTGCAGCACAGGCAGGTGAAGTGACTTCCTCAGGGTCACACAGTGGTGTCAGTACCAGGATTTGAACTGACAAGCTCCGGGTTTGCTGAAATATTACTGAAGAATGAAAAAAAACGAAAACGGGCAAATGGGGCTATACATACAAATGTCCATCCATCCATTATCCAACCCGCTATATCCTAAATACATGAGCCAATCCCTGCCAACACAGGGCACAAGGCAGGAAACAAACCCCGGGCAAGGTGCCAGCCCACCGCAGGGCACACACACCCACACACACCCACACACCAGGGACAATTTAGAATCGCCAATGCACCTAACCTGCATGTCTTTGGACTGTGGGAGGAAACCAAAGATATGTGTATATGTAGATATGTATATATATGTATATATGTATATGTATATATATGTTTACATAACCTCTTTAACATACTACTTCTCCGCTGCGAAGCGCGGGTATTTTGCTAGTAATCTAATACAATTTGCCACCTTCGTTATGGGTTGGCCTACTTTTGCCCCTGTAAGCAAATATACACATACATACACAAAGATCCTAAACGAATAATTGCCGTATGAATGGCGCATGCATGTCCCATCACTCCTTAGCACTTTAACCACTTAAGTGCCGTATGAATGACACATGCAATGTTCCACCACTCTCTAGCACTTTAATTTGGGACTCACTACCACCAGCACTAACAAACATGCGGGTGTCCTCGTGACACACATGAAGTCTCTACACTTTGTTGGTTATATTCCATTCAGCAAACAAACAATGTTTTACTTCCACCGCATTTGTACACTGGGTTCCCTAAAATTCACATACATAAACACACATATACATCAACAGTATTTGCAAACAGGGTGCAAAACATGGTTACCCCAAAATCCTGCCGACTATGCCAATTGTTTTGTCTTGGTAGAGTAATATATATTGCTCTACTTTCCCCTATTGTATTATTAATATGTAGCCTTTGTCAGAATGCCTAATCTCACAGACTTACCACTGTTTATAAGGTATTATTGTATATAACTTATCCCCACCTTCCCTTCTATACCTATAATCTCAGGCAATTAGATGTAGTAAAAAGACAAGCAGGAGTTAAGTTACACATAAGATAATGTATTATTGATAATATTCAGAAATAATAACAAAATGCAAAGTATATTTGAATATTGGCAACCATACAACCTGATTAAATGGTGATATGTAGTTCAGGCAGCACACAGACTTGTGGTTACTTAACACTAGAATTACCAGAGTCTACGAAAAAACTCGTAGATCCGGACCACCTTAAAACCGTTCTCACCTCTCTTTTGTCTTCTAAATGTGCCGATTAAGACGAGCAGCGAGCAGCCGGCTATTCCATCCCCCACCATCATAGAACGTTCACTTAGTTTTCCCAGTTCATGTCTTGTTTGATTATCTGGGAGTGACTGAACTGCTGGAGTTTTAGAATGGAAATAATAGATCGCTATTTGGAATACATGCATTTCATGTGTGTTCCGTTTCTACAGTAATCTGTGTAAACACATTGGTAAAACAGAAACTTTTTCATATTTTAGTAATAAATGTTACAAAATGTAGGCATAAACTATAGAATCTGTGAAGCCTGAAGTCCAAACATCAAATAAACATTTTCACAAAAGGTTCAAGAATGACACAAGAGCCTCCGTGGCTTAATGCTACGGTTTGCTGACTTGGGGCACAGCTGCCCTACAGAGACCTGAGTTCGATTCCCAGCTTTGGAGAAAGTGTTTTTTTTTTTCCTCAAACGGGCATTAAATTTATAAATTGGTATGTACTGTAAATCGTTAAGTTTAAAATGTCAATCGCGGTTATTTCTGTTGATTAATTCTTGCTTTTTTACTTAGAGTCAGAACAGGAACTTTTTCAGCTTATTCAGCTTCTGATCTGACTCAAACAGCACCAGTATAACTTCACACCAGATCTGACGCTGTTCATTTTCAAATAATATTGCATTACTTCGACGATGTTTTCTGATTGGTACTATTCGCGTCATAAAATGATTTCTTCAAAACATCACATATATTTGTCTCTTTCTTTTTTTAAAATGTGCGTTGTAGCACGCAGCAACTGGCCACCTGCATGTTCTTGCGCACACTGAATAAGACAGCGGTATATGCAATCATCAGATTCAAATGTTAACAGTTATGTAGCACGGAATGGAAATCAGCAGTTCTTAGCATTGCACCACGCAAGCTGTCATGTCAACCGCCTACTGTAACTTGCTTTCTTTTTGCTTCGGTTATAGTCTTGAATAAAATAAGCACTTGTTTTATTATACTTTTACATCAACATATGTTCCTGTGTTTGAGCGACACGGGCATGCTCAAAAAATACACGTATAATGCCATGAAAAGTGCATGCAGACACTTCAGTTCACAAGCATCGGTACGACAATGCAGTCACAAGTACACTGCAGAGCTTTAGCGCGTTTTTATGTGAAAACAGCAGTGTCAGATAGGGAGTGTCTGATGATTGCATATAGCGCTGAAGTGACTGCTCTTTACTATGCTTTCCTCTGCATGTCCTGGAGTACAAAAGAAACAGCATACAGCAACATGTGGAGACTGGCAATATTGGGGGAAAAAAACATGCGGCCATATGTATTGTGATAAACTGCAGAGCTATATCGCGTAGGGAAGGATCCTGAACGTGACTGAGACAATGAAAAGTGAATTTAAAAAAAAATAAACAAAGCTAACCTTTACAAATATCATAAATTACACCGGCTGTTACAGTCTGAAATCAAATGTATCTTTTTTTTTCTAAAATAGTGAAAATAAGAACACTTCTCAAGAGGGAGCTGTGCAAGATCAAACTCATGACCTTCTGATTCCCAGTCAGCGACTGATACTGTTGCGCCACGGAAACAGTGATAGCTAATGAGTGTCAATGTCACACACTAAGGCGGCTTTTTTTGGCGGTGGCTTTTTTTTTTGTACTTTTTGTGAAAGTGTTTCTTTGATATTTGGACTTCAGGCTTCATACATTATATAGTTTATGCCTACATTTTGTCATTTGCTACTAGAATATAAAAAACGTTTCTGTTTTAACAATGTGTTTACACAGATTACTGTAGAAATGCAACACATATGAAATGCGTGTGTTCCAAATAACAATCTATTATTTCTACTCTAAAACTCCACTTCACTCCCAGATAATCAATCAAGGCATGAGCTGGGAAAAGTTCATTTACGTTCTAAGTCGTTGGGGGGATGGAATAGCCAGCTGCTGGCAGCTTGTCTTTATCAGTACATTTAGATGACAAAAGACGCTGGCAGAGAGGTGAGAAAGGTTTTAAGAAGCGATTTAAGGTGGGTCGGATCTACGAGTTTTTTCGTAGGCTCTGGTAATTCTAGTGTTAAATGTCTCTAGTTAAGGCATCATTGGTGCTCAGCTTTCATCCACATGTCTGTTCAAAATGGCTGCTGAGCTGTGCTCTTCATTGTGTTGTCTTCATCATCACAGGTTAGTAAGAGAGATACTTCTTCATCATATGTTGGTTAGTAAGAGAGAGAGTATGAGGTTAAACAAGTAAATATATAGATTTTCTGTCCAACCCCTACATCCAATAGGGTGTTGTTGTACTTAAAAGTCTTTTGAACCAAGCCAATTCCAAACAGCCATACCTCAGACCAATGGGGGAGCAGAACATCTTAACACTTGCCACCCCCAAGACCATATGTTACAGTACACCTTAGCCCATTTGTGGGGGTAGAAATGACTTTAGCAGAGAAACACTCGGCAAACTGGTTTAAGACACACATCCCCCAAATCCTGTCGGAAAATTCAAACAGACCCATTCCCAAAGGGGGGGTGAGGGGGGGGACACTAAATTACATTACTTTGCCAAAATTACAAATAAAGACATGCAAAATATTCATCAAGTTATATGTAAAATCTCACATCACAACAGGTATGAACATTTATCCCAGGATGAAAGGTGGCTGGCAGTACGGACTGCAAATGTGCCTTCATTTTATTCTCTCTGTCCAACATGGAAGGAGAAGACATCAAAACTGACATTAAGGGGTGTGAACAGCCCCCGGGATTAACTCTGGCTGACCTGGGAGGCACTTCACAGAAATGAAAGTTAGAGGTTCAAAGGAGGCTTATCTGTATGCAGATGGGAGAAACAAAACCTTTTGGCAAAAGCACACTTCTTACTCTTGCATGAATTTTATACAAATATTTTACTTTACCACCACCTCTGTGGCACGTACGTACAGCAGCCGGAGTTCGATGTTAATCTTTTCATTCTAATCCCAAAGCAGGTTGAACGGCCAAATGTCTTTTTTTTTTTTTTTTTTAGATATCTTGAACATTCTTGTTTGTGTTTTTTTCACCAGGTTTTTGATCAACTTTCCTTGGTTTCAAATTCCAGTCAGTGCTTTTCTTCTGTTTGCTAGACATGTATCTCTTTTCTCAAATTATGTTTCATATGAGGGGTGATCCAAAACTGACAAGAGTGGCTTCATGCCTCTTTGTCCAGCTGGAGTACAAACTCCTCAGGTTGATATATAGCACTTTCTTGATGCTTTTAATCAGTATGCACAGTTATAAGGTCATGCATGCCCGTGTCTGTTTTACCACAGCGTTTCCCTGAAGTGTGGGCAAGGGCAAAACAGACGTTCAGGACAATGTGGATTTTCCAGGCCCCATCTACCTTGCCCAGCACCTCAGGACAATGGATTGGTGTGTGAAGGCAAATAATGAAATACATGATCTGATTACCTTAACAATAATGCAATGACTGAATGACTGGCTAAGGGTCTGCTTGATGTCAACATACAACAACAAAACAGCAGCTGATCATGTATGTCATGCTTTCTATGTCACCTTCAAAGGTTGTGCTGCCTCAATTTGTGGTGAAAATGGACTTTCCTTTTGTTTTCATCATTATTTGGTTTCTTTGTCACCGTAATAAACTCAGCTTACACTTCCAGCCGTTGTTTTAAAATGAGGAGTCCTGTCCTTCCTGCCATCTTTCATGAAAATGTCACTATAGAAGAGATATGAGCACAGATAAAGTCTTATAACCTTGCATGCATTTTCATAAGAGTGGAGTGAAGTGGCACGTAACAGCTCAGGTTTATACGGGGCAACAGGGTGGTGACGCACACAGCAGTCCCTATTAAGGATATTTACATGTTTTTAAAGTAACCCATTTTCTTTTGCAGACGGGGTTTCATCACATGTGGTGGTATCGATGGATATTCCCAGCTTATCACTTATCTTAACTGCAGCACAGCTAATGCAGCTTCAACAGTACTGGCACAGTTTGTGAAAGCCACGCACAGTATGGTTCACCATCCAAAGTTAGATCTGATCACGGAGGAGAACACGTTAAGGTTGCCTTATTCATGAATCTGGTTCAAGGAATTGAGAGGTCAAGTCACATAAGTGGGGAGTCTGCCCACAGTCAACGCATTGAGCGACTGTGGAGAGATGTTCAACTACATGTACTTCATTATTTTTATGGATTGTTTTATAGTTTTGAGGATGAGGACATTCTAAACCCAGAAAACAACATCCATCGTTTTTCACTGCACTTGGCTGTTTTGTCTGAGATACAGAAAAGACTCGAGTTGTTTCGAAAAGGATGGAACAATCACAGGATAAGGACTGAGCAGAGCAAAACACCAACCTTGAAGGGATGCCGAGTCACATAATGACAGGCAAAACGGCAATCAACAACGTATTTAGAGAAGATCCATATAGACATGAACATATAGAAGCTCGGAGGGGACGTTTTGCTATAGCACTCGTGGAATGGAATTTAAAATCTATTGCTAGCTTCTGTATGAAAATCTGCATGTTCTCTGTGTGGCTAGGTATTATTATAACAGATAAATAAAGCGTGCTTACATGGAGTAGGGCTGCCAGTGAGGGATGCAGTTTTTGGCTGCTTCCCGGCTTGTCTCAGCAGTGTCTGGTTATCGTCCAATTAAGATGCCAAACATATGACAAGTTTTCTAATAAGCTTAATTAAAAATATAAGAAAAGATTAGAATTTCTGCTTTCCGTTGTAATCAACAAATTGTGTAAGAATGTTCTGTGACCTTTGGATGAAACTGAGCTTATTTTTTTTATTGCTCCTTTGAAGATCTCTATAATAAAATACAGCTCACCCCCCCCCCCCCCCCCCAGAGGTGTCTTTTGCAAGCTGACAGGTTCTGTAACAGACCTCTGCTTTTGTCTCGACTTCGTCCACAGTTTTCTGGCGCCCAGACGTGGGGCAGAGATGGGCAGGTGACTCCTCGAGCGGGATCGTCCAGAGGACCGGTAAGAGGACCGATTCCGGCCGGATCAGGAGGACCAGCTCCGGCAAAACTTACGGCTGGCCTGCCTCGGGCGTATCGTGCGTGAGAAGTCCCTGGCCTCCTCTGACCGAATACGAGGGTCGAACCAACTGGGATTTCCCTAGCATGTCACGAACTTCTTGGTGAGTAGACCGAGGGAGTCCGATTGAGTGAATGAAGTAGCTCAGGGACTTGACCGGTTTATGGGAAGTTAAGAAAAATAAATACTGTATCACTAACGTAGTGGATGGTAAAACTGGAAAATAGAGAATAATAATTGGGTCCCTCGGGGGACAGTGTAAGATACTACAAGTACGTTAGTAAGTTACTCCCTGTGAAGTGGAATGGAAAGGGGTGAGTGGCACACTCCTATTAAATAGGGGAATAGGAGTAAGAAAAGAATAGTATATGAATTGAGTGTCTGGGAAAACCACTGAGTGGGTGGACGAGTTTTCTGTTCCTAACGTCTGGTCATAATCCTGCTTCTATGGGTTGCTCTGTGGTGGAGACATGCACAAGCAGTTTGACACATAGGAGGCGTCTGACGAAGGAATTGATGTTGAGCGCACCTTGTGTTCCGGACTCCACGCTGAATATTGTTGTATGATTCTGCTAAACAACGGACATGAAACCACTTGAGTACTAATCCGGGAGTGGGACAGGACTGGGAGCAGAACACCGCGGGGGCTGAATTGTTCTACTGTGGTCCAGTGCCATTCATTATGGGAAAGCAAAATAGTAAACCGGTCAAAGATACTCCCTTGGGAAATCAAAAGTCTCTGTTAGAAGGATTATTTTTGGAAAGTGTCTCAGACACGAGCTTTCAATCAGGTCCGAAAGGGGGTTCACCTAGAAAATTAATAGAAAAAAAAACCAGATTAGACTTTAAGGAAAGCATGTAAAAAATGGAATAGACGCAGTGGTGGCAGATGGCCGTTAGACGGGACTGTGGACATATCAGAAATACAAGAAATAAGGAAAGTATTATGTAGGAATGCACAAGGATGTTGTAACAAAGGTCCGTATCGAATGGGCATGTTTGATAGATGGGAATTGGTGATAAAAGATAGGACCTTACAAGCGGCGCAGAAGCGTAACAAGCTGCTGGCTGCTGAAGTCAAAACACGAAAAGAAAAGGAAGAATTATTGCTAGCGTTGCAGAAAATGAAGGTAGAGACAGAGCCCAAGCCTGAAAGTAAAAGAAAGCAGACCGAAAAGAAAGACCCCCTATACCCCGTAATCTGTCCACCCCGTCCTTACCAAACTCCTCCACCTCCTGCACCCCCTCCTCCTACTGCACCCCTGTTAACAGACGAACCATCTGGAGCAGGTTTTTACAATGAACAATATCATTATGACCCGTCCTCACACATTGACCCTGAGGAAGATAATTCAGATCATTCACAAGGTGCTACTGGGTTGCAATGGCAGAAACCAGAAGAGTCATCTGTCTCCCAGCGCACGAGAAGTCAGACACTCCGCTCTAAACCTATGGGCGGTTTTACTTCCCCCTTCGGCTCCCCTAAGCCTTCTGGTCCGACATTCTCTTGCCCCCTCATTGAAGTCCCCAACCCCCGACATGATCCCGCACAACCCCCAGGCAATAATAATCCCACTACTGTAATGATTCACCGAAATTGGGACATTCATGAATTAAAAGATGTGGTGTCTGAACTGCCCGACCCCAAAGCGGTCGGTGGACTGAAATTTGTGGAGCAGTTACAACAGCTGGATGACATGTATAAACCAAATGCTGCAGAGTGGACACAGGTGCTTCGCCGAAAGCTGGGCACCACATGGGCAATTGTAAATCACGGTGATCATAACGGTGCCCATTGGCATTGGAATTAAGCTCTTCCCCGAGGCCCCGGGAATGAAGGTCCTTTCCTCGGCCAGTGGGAGCCTTTGAAAGGAGCCCTGGCTGAAAAATATAAAAAAGGGCACAGACTGGTCACTAATTTCAGCAGCTAAGCAGAAAAAAGACGAGACAGTGAATGAATGGGCTCACCGGTTACAAGATCTAATGGCTAATCACTCTGGGCTAGACAATGCAAACGATAGAACTCGTGCTGCAGTGCCTCCTTTTGTCTCGGGACTGAGAAGTGACATTCAAAGCAAAGTCCGCACGTCCTGTATAAGCTGGGAGAGCGCTACGTTCGAGGAAGTCAAGCGTTATGCAGAGCATGCTGAGAGACAGACTAAATTAAAAGAGTCAGACACCCAGACCAAACTTTTTAGCTGCACAAATAAATTACTATACTGGAAGAACTGACCCGGCTAGGGGGAGAGGACACGGAAATTTCTTTGGAGGTCGAGGGCGAGGGCGCGGAAGAGGACGCAGGTTCCAATTATCAAACCCTAATAATCCTTTCGCTCAGATGCCTAACCCTTCGGAGCAGACGCCAGCGTCATATGCCTGTTATTGCTGTGGTGAACTTGCACATTTCAGACGCAACTGCCCATACAAGCGCCCTCCGCCACCCCCTGTTCCTGAGCCCAATGACATTCCTTGGTCCTAGGAATTAGCAGGAAACCCCAGCCACTTTTTCCAGTTTCCTTTGCTTACTCGTCATGCTGATACTGATCCTTTATTGACTTTAATAGTAAACGGCAAAGAAACTGTCTTTCTTGTGGACACAGGAGCCACGCGCTCCACTTTGTCGCTGTTGGAGGCCCCTGCCTCGAAAGATACAGTATAGGTGCTTACTGCCTCGGGAAAGCCTCATACTTTGCTGGTCTCAAAACCTCTGCAAGTGCAGCTCAGCACTGACAGTTCATCATTGACTCATCGCTTCCTGTTAAATCATTTGTGCCCTGTGAACTTGCTGGGAAGGGATCTTATGACTAAATTGTCAGTCTCAATTTCTTTAACTAAACAAGGATTTTACTGCTCCATTCCTAAGCTCCTATGCCAAACTACACACCCCAAGCCCTCTTTTGCTGCATGGACCCTTGACATCTCCCCGCACACCCTCCTCTTGAAAGCCCTTTATTTTTTCCCCTCATGCCTATTTCCCCACTTACAAGTCCCGGACACCCTGCATTGTACTGCCCAATATTTCCCCGCTGAAGTAGACACTCCTTGGTTAGAATCTTTTCTTTCCTCCAGCACATGCCCTGAAACTTTGCACATTCCATGTATTTTTGTTTCATCTACTAAAGCTGCTGCTTCAGTTCACCTCACATGTTCACAAACTATTTTCTATCTAGGTGGTTCAGTGCCCCATATCTCTCTAGCTAAATCTAACACCGTTCGCTAGGTTGAAATTGGGGACTGGGTCGAAAAATGTCTAAATAGAACTGATTAGCTGTACGTTGCGCCAGGTATTTTTGACACCTCAGACCATCTAATTACTAAAGTATTAATTCAGATTGATCTGCCAATTGTTCGTTCCCTGTGTCACCCGTCTCTCTCTTTATGCTCATTGCAGACTGATAGCTTTCCATGGCTCTCTTCGATTCCTGATACACTGTGGTCTCAAGGGAAAAATGATTTTGGCAGAATAGCAAATTGTGAACCTCTAGTAATCTTTCCAAAATCCTCCTTCCATTCTCACCGTGCGCAATATCCACTCTCTCCCGAGGCAAAACTCAGAATTGCTGCTGTACATGAAGATCTCGTTGAAAGAGGGGCTATAATTCCTATTAAATATTCTCCTGTAAACTCTCCTATCTTGCCAGTAAAGAAAGCTGATGGCTCTTGGCACTTTGTCCAAGACCTCAGACAAGTCAATTCTGCTATCTTTCCTAGAGCACCGATCGTGTCTAATCCTTCCACTATTCTGTCTACAATCCCTCCATCTGCACATTATTTGTCAGTTATTGACTTAGCATATGCTTTCTTTTCTATTCCTGTACATCCTGATTCTCAGTTTTGGTTTGCTTTTACTTTTCAAAACCGCCGTTGGACATGGACCGTTATGCCACAAGGTTATACAGAGGCTCCTTGTGTATACGGCCAAGCGCTTATTCAAAACCTGGAAGGTTTCTGGCCTGACAGAGAAAGTGTATTGATACAGTACGTCGACGATTTATTACTCTGTAGCGAAACAGAGAAAGCATGCACACAAGATACAGAATTATTGCTAAAGTATCTTGCAGAAAATGGGCACAAGGTCTCCAAGGCCAAGCTGCAGTTAGTTCAAACCACTGTCAAATATTTGGGGCATGACATTACTTGTGGTACCAGAGCTCTGTCAAAAGACCGCATAACCACTATCCAAAACCTGCCCAGACCGGTCACAAAACAACAGGTCATGTCTGTATTGGGCATTTTAGGTTATTGTCGACAATGGATTTTAAATTTTTCTGAAAGAGCACAGCCTTTACAAAATCTAGCTAACACTGCTAAACTTCCTCTTTCTGGCCGCATACAGTGGAATGAGCAGGCTGAGAAGGCTCTATGTGATTTAAAAAGTGCACTACTCTCTGCGCCAGCGTAGGGCTCCCTGACTATTCTTGTCCATTCACTTTGTTCGTGGACGAAAAGGGGGGATATATGAATGCAGTACTAACACAGCTCCATGGAGAAAACCAAAGGCCAATAGCCTATTTTTCGAAAAAAATTGGATCCAGTGGCTAACGGACTTCCAACTTGTCTCAGAGCAGTAGCAGCCACAACAGAAGCCGTGCTAGCCAGTACAGATATAGTGCTCATGAGCCCCCTAACAGTAAAGGTGCCTCACGCTGTACACTCCATTTTAGTTTAGGCCAAAACTTCACATCTCACTACTGCTAGGGCAATACACTATCAAAACTTACTCTGTACTCTGTCAAATGTCACCATTGAAAGGTGCTCCACTCTAAATCCAGCCACTCTTCTGCCAACTGAAAAAGAAAGGGAGCCACACAACTGTCATGATGAAATAACTAAGGTCATAAAACCCAGACCAGACCTGCAGGAAACTCCACTAGAAATAGGAGAAGTACTCTACGTAGATGGACGTTCCTTGCGATTGGATAATGGAACACCTTCAACCAGCTATGCAGTGGTCAAAGGTGACCACCTGCTGGAAGCAAACCGAATTTCGTCAAGTTTAAGCATGCAGGCAGCTGAATTAATTGCTCTCGCCTGAGCCTGTCAGCTGTCAGATGGGAAAGCAGTAACCATTTATACAGATTCCAGGTATGCTTTTGGAGTCTGCCATGATCATGGAGCATTGTGGAAATGAAGGGGATTCAAAACCAGTACTGGTAAGCCCATCCCACATCAGAAATTAGTCGAATCCCTCCTCGAAGCTATAATAAAACCTTTAAGACTGGCAAAAGTTAAATGCCAGGCCCACACTGGGAAACAAGATCCTGTCAGCAAAGGAAACGACCTGGCTGATCACTTTGCCAAACAGGCTGCCTACAATAACACACCAATCTTTTTATTTCAACAGAAAGATGACAAAGATCCTGATAATCAAATTATCTCTTTACAGAGTGCAGCCACGGACAGAGAAAAGAGAAAATGGTCCAAAGAAGGATCCCTCTCTGATGGGGTCTGGACTCACAAGCAAAATAACAAACCTTTCCTCCCAAAAGCTTCTTTCCCAGGTATGGCAAAAATCGCACATGGTCTGGACCACGCCGGAAAAGGATGCCATGATTCAAGATGTCGAGAGACATTGGGAAGCCGTAGGCTTCTCTACATATGCAGAGCAATTCTGCAGGCGATGTGCATTATGTCAAAAATTTTATGTAGGAAAGGGTACCCCGTTAAGTCTCGCCGTCACACCTAACCCAATGGGTCCATTCGAACATCTTCAAATGGACTTCATTGAACTAACACCATCTAAAGGGTACCGATACTGCTTGGTAATTGTCGATGTGTTCTCCCGATGGGTGGAAGCTTTCCCGTCCAAACATGCGGACGCCAAAACTGTGGCAAAAGCCTTGATAAAAGAAATCATTCCAAGATGGGGAATACCACAAAAATTGCAGACTGATAATGGTACCAATTTTGTGAATTCAATAATCAATGAACTAACCACCTGGCTCCAAATTAACGTGCATCACTATTGCAAGTACCACCCTCAAAGCGGAGGTATAGTAGAAAGGTGCAATGGCACCCTGAAATCTAAATTGGCTAAGATCTGTGAGCAGACGAATTTAACCTGGCCTGACGCTTTACCCCTGGCCTTAATGGGATTGAGAGGAAGGACACACAGGCAGTTGGGACTGTCACCGTTCGAAATTCTGACTAGACGACCCATGTCTGTCGGCATGGTCGTTGGCAATGTCAGTCTGCATACTGTGGACAATGATCTTCTTTCCAGTCTTACGGGTCTCCGAGCATCCCTGAAGGAGGTCCACGAGCAGGTTAACCAGGCTTGGCGAACTAGTCCTCCACCAACGGAGTCACAGATTCCTTTGGGAACCTGGATACTGGTCAGAGACACCCGAAGGAAGCACTGGCATCAATCTCAATGGAGGGGACCATTCCAAGTGCTGCTATCCACACCTCACACCGTTAAAGTCGAAGGACTTCCTGCCTGGATTCACGTGTCGCATTGCAAAAAATGGCATCCATAACTCTGCTAGTCCTAATCTTTTCTATCCATCTGACTTTAGGACAAGGACAAACAGGTGGTGACCATCTGACTCACCATTTGAAGCAAATACATGGGGACTTTCCCACGTTAATTTTCCAAATAGGGAAAACTGCCTCATTCCAGATTGACTTTTGTTCCATTGCTCCCTGTGGGTCCAGTGGACAAGACAAATGGAGATTGAATGGTTTATATCTACTTTTGGCTCTTGGGGCCAATGGTTCAAATCCATTTTTGTTTCCCTTTTAGTTGCTTTAACTGTTATTCTTTTGATTTGCTGTTGTCTTATTCCATTAATACATTATATTATCCACAAGTTTTTCACTGCCTCAATAACTAAGCTTATTTCCTCCACACAGAACGCATGCATCTTCTTCCCCAGGCCCAATTCTCTTTCCATTCTTCCCTCGATCAGGACAGTTTAGCTTAAACCTTTTTATTATTAAACTTTTAAATTTAAAAAGGGGGGAATGTGGAATGAAATTTAAAATCTATTGCTAGCTTCTGTATGAAAATCTGCATGTTCTCTGTGTGGCTAGGTATTTTTATAACAGATAAATAAGCGTGCTTACATAGAGTAAAGTAGGACTGCCAGTGTGGAATGCAGTTTTTGGCTACTTCCCGGCTTGTCTCAGCAGTGTCTGGTTATCGTCCAATTAAGATGCCAAACGTATGACAAGTTTTCTGATAAGCGTAATTAAAAATATAAGAAAATATTAGAATTTCTGCTTACCGTTGTAATCAACAAATTGTGTAAGAATGTTCTGTGACCTTTGGATGAAACTGAGCTTATTTTTTTACTGTTTCTTTGAAGATCTCTATTATAAAAATACAACTCACCCCCCTTTTTGGGTCTTTATTTCAAGCTGACAGGCTCTGTAACAGACCTCTGCTTTCCAAGAAGAAAAAGAAATAAAAAGATTTCTGCTTATTTGAAAAGTGTTTGCCTGCTGTTGTCTCGACTTCGTCCACAGCCACCTGCAGTGCTCTTAACCCAGAAAGTAAGTGCACACCCAGCACCTCGTGGAGACTTTCATTTGAAAGACTTATCCAAAAATCAATGGAGGCAATGACACCTTTTGGAAGAGATGGAGACAGGAATATCTACCTACACTGCAAATGAGAAGAAAATGGCAAGGAGACAAGCCAAATATAAAAGAAGGTGATGTTGTCTTGCTTAAGGACAACCAGGTGAAGCGCAATGAGTGGCTTGTTGGAATTATTGCAAAAAACATTCTTAGCAGTGACAACAAGGTACGCAAGGTTGAGGTGAAAGTCGTCAAGCTGGGAGTGTCCAAGGTTTACCTTAGACTTAGTTCTGAAGTCATCCTTCTGTCTAGTTACTCTTAAAACAAAATATACGCAGTGGTATAATGATTGTTATCCCAGGTGGGGCGTATTCTGTTCACACTTTATTTTAAGGTTTGCCACCTAGTGATCATTTGAAGTATTGAAGTTGTCAAGTTGTTCAGTTCACCTTTCTTAAAAAATCCGTTTAATGAAGTTCTGAACGTTGTTCATGACACCAGTTCTTTCACGTTAAGCCTTGGTGAAGATTTGCCTGTAAGTCTCTCTTTTAAATTATTATTTTGTAAATGTTTGTTAAGATGTTTATCTGCTACAGTTAATTCATTATTTTAATGCATTTCTTTACTGAATGATTGTTTGGTGTGAACATTGTACTGAAAGCACCCTTTGTATTGTGTTTTCTAGTTTTACAATCAAGAATGAAAGATATATCAGTAAAAAGCCTCACTCTGAACAAGAAATGAGTTTACTGGAGTTATTGTTCACTATTTGTCTAGCTGTGCAGAGATACGCAATAGTGTGGGCAGAATAAAGACCCCACCAGACACTGGAACCTCATTTAAAATCAGGGCTCCTTTTGTGCTTTTGTGTTCTTTATCTGTTGATTCTCTCAATTGTTTCCTGCATTGGTCACTGATTCGTGAGCCTAAGATGCTGAGGTACGCAATAACTGTTCAGAGCTCAGGTGTCTCCACTAATTCCAGCTCAGCACCTCTTATGCTGTACAAGAGGGTGCAGACCTATAAATACCTGGGAGTGTAGCTGGATGATAAACTGGACTGGACTGCCAATACTGATGCTCTGTGTAAGAAAGGACAGTGACGACTATACTTCTTAGAAGGCTGGCGTCCTTCAACATCTGCAATAAGATGCTGCAGATGTTCTATCAGACGGTTGTGGCGAGCGCCCTCTTCTACGCGGCGGTGTGCTGGGGAGGCAGTATAAAGAAGAGGGACACCTCACGCCTGGACAAACTGGTGAGGAAGGCAGGCTCTATTGTAGGCACGGAGCTGGACAGTTTGACATATGCGACTTCAATTCCACCCGGGGGGGTAAACATTATACAAAGTTATTGTCTGTCTGTTTTACCTGCATTGTTATCACTCTTTAATTTAATATTGTTCTTTATCAGTATGCTGCTGCTGGAGTATGGGAATTTCCCCTTGGGATTAATAAAGTATCTATCTATCTATCTATCTATCTATCTATCTATCTATCTATCTATCTATCTATCTATCTATCTATCTATCTATCTATCTATCTATCTATCTATCTATCTATCTATCTATCTATCTATCTATCTATCTAAGAAGCGAGTGGGGATGAGATCTAAAGTCCTTCAAGGTGAATCAGCACACCATATGGAAACACACTGATAAATCAATATCAGTATTTTCACTGTTTTAATGTGTTCTAACTGTACCATGGGACATTTCTGTTAAATGTGCCCTGCTAAGGTGGCCTCACATTTACTGTGGGGTTCTCAGTTCTGGTTTTTTCTCTGTGTGATGTAAGCAGCAGCATCTTTAACCACTGATACATGACGCGTCCCTCTGGGGTGACACCACAATATTTCAAAGTTGTTTATGTACGATGCAATAAGCCCACAAATCGATGTCCAGCATTAGTGGTATTTTTACACACCCAAAGGTTTCTTCTTTCATTATCAAAATATGTGATTTTCACACGTATCCCCCAAGTCATGCAGCACATCACAGTGGAGTTAGTCTGCTTTTATCAAATATCCCACCTATGTCGAGCCACACACAGTGAACGACTCATTAGCTTTGGAGAGCGTAGGTTCACAGCATTCTGATGACAGAATCATTATACTGTGATTGGTCATTTGTACCACATGTCATAGATGTGCGTAAATGGCAGCAAATACAATGCCTATGTAACCTCTCATCTTTACACAGCGTTACACACACAAAAAGCTTGATTCAGATTCTGAAGAACGTTTTGACTTTATGGAGAACAACATGTCTGATGAAGGACTCAAGGCTACGCTTGATTTGTAAGTACTGCTTAGCTTGACGTTGAATCATCACGGCGTGCAGTTTTACACTTCGAGTGTCATGGCTTCAATGGGCATACAGGGAGGCTGTTTGCTGCCTGTTCTCCCTATTTGTTTTCAGAGCAGTGCTCTTTCAATGTCAACTTAGAGTACAACAGCGATGTTTCTTAGCATTCAGAAAAAAAAAACAGTTTCAGCTTGTGACTTGTCACGGTATAAACCCAAAGCCACGCTCCCACCAGTGAAGAGATAGGCAATGCTATAAAGTATTATTTATCCCATTTCTAATCGAGTTCACTTAATCGTCAGCCCCCACACCAATGCCACCCCACCCGGGGAAACTAAAAATGAGCAAAATTGCAAAAGGGAAATAAAATCCCTGTACTGCTGATGCCAAGTATTTAAACTCATCCACCTTTGCCAACTCTACACCGCTCATCCTCCCTCTCATTTGCACACATGTATTCTGTCTTCTTCCTACTGACCTTCATTCCTCTCCTCTCTAGAGCAGATCTCCACCTGGATCTCCAGGGTCTCCTCAACCTGCTCCCTACTATCGCTACAGATCACAATGTCATCAGCAAACATCGCAGTCCACGGAGACTCCTGTTTAATCTCATCTGTCAACCTGTCCATCACCATTACAAATAAGAAAGGGCTCAGAGCCGATCCCTGATGTAATCCCACCTCTGTCCACTCCTAACGCAGACCTCACCATGGTCACACTTCCCTTGTACATATCCTGTACAACTCTTACGTACTTCTCTGCTACTCCCGACTTCCTCATACAATACCACAGCTCCTCTCAGTCACCCTGTCATATGCTTTCTCCAGGTCCACAAAGACGCAATGCAACTCCTTCTGGCCTTCTCTCTACTTCTCCATCAATTTCCTCAGAGCAAACATCACATCTGTGGTGCTCTTTCTTGGTATGAAACCATACTGCTGCTCACTAATTATCACCTCACTTCTTAACTGAGCTTCCACTACTCTTTCCCAGAACTTCATGCTGTGGCTCATCAATTTTATTCCCCTGTAGTTACTGCAGTCCTGCACATCCCCCTTATTCTTAAATATCAGCACCAGTCCACTTCTTCTTCTCCACTCCTCAGGCATCCTCTCACTTTCCAAGATTCCACTTAACAATCTGCTTAAAAACTCCACTGCCATCTCTCCTAAACACTTCCATGCTTCCATAGGTTTGTCAGACTTTAACAGGAGGACTGGGGGGGGGGGTTGGACCCTCGCCATATTACATACTGTGAAGGACAGCCCCTGCTGCATCTGTTCCGGGGGAGCAGCCATGGTCACCTCAATACCTCCCCCGGGACGCTTGTTGGCAGCTCAACGGCCTTTCCATTTTTCATCCTCTTCATTGCTCTCCTTACTTCCTCCTTACTAATCCGTTCCACTTCTTGATTCACTATCTCCACATTATCCAACCTCTTCTTTCTCTCGTTCTCTTCATTCATCAGCCTCTCAAAGTACACTTTCCATCTGCTCAACACACTCTCCTCGCTTGTGAGTACATTTCCATCTTTATCACCCTAACCTGCTGCACATCTTTCCCAGCCCGGCCCCTCTCTGTAGCCCACCGGTCCCTTTCTCCCTCCTTAGTGTCCAACCTCTCATACCACTCATCATACACCTTTTCTTTAGCCTTCGCCACCTCTCTCTTCACCTTGCGCCTTATCTCCTTGTACTCTTGTCTACTTTCTGCATCTCTCTGACTATCCCACTTCTTCTTTGCCATCCTTTTCCTCTGTATACTCTCCTGTATTTCCTCATTCTACCGCCAGGTTTCCTTTTCCTCTTTCCTCTGTCCAGATGTCATGCCAAGCACTCTTCTTGCTGTCACCCTTACCACATCTGCTGTAGTTTCCCAGCTGTCTGGTAACTCTTCACGACCACCCAGTGTCTGTCTCACCTCCTCCACAAACTCAACCTTGCAGTCTTCCTTTTTCATCTTCCACCATTTAATCCTTGGCTCTGCCCTCACTCTCTTCCTCTTCTCCAATGTCATCCTACAGACCACCATCCTATGCTGCTTAACTACACTTTACCCTGCCACCACTTTGTAGTCTTCAGTCTCCTTCAGATTGACTCTTCTGCATAGGATGTAATCTACCTGTGTGGATCTTCCTCCACTCTTGTACGTCACCTTATGTTCCTCCCTCTTCTTAAAATACATATTCACCACAGCCATGTACATCCTTTTGGCAAAATCCACTATCCTTTGACCTTCTTCATTCCTCTCCTTGACACCATACCTACCCATCACCTCCTCATCTCCACTGTTCCCTTCAACAACATGCCCATTGAAATCTGCTCCAATCACCGTCCCTTGGGTGCACTGTCCATCACTTCATCCAACTCACTCCAGAAATCTTCATTTTCATCCATCGCATACCCAACTTGTGGTGCATATGCACTAACAACATTCATCATCACACCTCCAATTTCCAGCTTCATAATCCTCACTCTGTCTGACACTCTTTTCACTTTCAACCACTCTTTGACGTACTGTTCCTTCAGAATAACTCCTACTCCATTTCTCCTCCCATCCACACCATGATAGAACAATTTGAATCCCCCTCCGATCCACCTGGCCTTACTCCCCTTCCATTTAGTCTCTTGTGGACGAAGGTTCGAGGCAAACAGCAGGCAGACACCAGATGTAGAGTAAAAAGCAATTTTGGCAGAGAGACCACTGCAGCCCCTGTCAGCTTGTGTCACTGACAGTTACCAGCAATAGCCCAATCTTGCGGGGGTGAGTTCCCTATTTATAACAGAGTCTTACATCTTACAGAGACAGATTTAGAATGAGATATTACAACATTTTTTGTTCAAAACAACTTAAGAAGAAGTGAAAAAGCCTGTTGCTGCTGATTTTACAATCCTAGATGTTTTTTTAAGATTAACAGCTTCCTGAGTACAGACTAAAAGGTCAGCAGTTTGACAGAAATGTGTCAAGTTTGTTCTTTTAGCTTTTGCACGTAAACACTTAATACTTTGATATGTAAGTCTTATTAGAAGCAATTAATCCATAGCTCATTAATACAAACTAGTAATATACTTATACTGTTAAAATGATTATACAGGTAATGGTTTTTCTCTTTCTCAATCTTCACGCACAATATATCAACCTTCCTTCTCTCCATCATATTTGCTAACTCTCTCCCCTTACCAGTAATACTGCCAACATTCAAAGTTCCTACCCTCACTTCCACTCTCTTTACCTTCCTCCTGTCCCCTTTCCTCCAGACACGTCTCCCCCCTCTTCTTCGGCCAACAGAACCCCAATTTCCACCGATAACCTGCTGGCTAACATTACTGGTGACAGACACTGTTAACCCGGGGCTCGACCGATCCGGTATGGAAATTTGTATTGTTGTCCACATGTTGGTCTGGCCAAATTTTACACCGGATGCCCTTCCTGACGTAACCCTCCCCATTTATCCGGGCTTGGGACCGGCATGGAGAAACACACTTGCGTGTGCATCCCTTGTGGTGGGTTTATCTTAAAGAATCAGCTTAAAGGATTAAAAAATGTCAGAAACCTTTGCAGGCATATCAGGAAACCAGATAAAGGTCAAGTGAACCACAGAAATGTACTGAAAGATGACTAAGAAGTCAGCAGATGTCTTGCAAACAACCCGAATGGACAGTTGTTATATGTACAGAAATTTCAAGGGTGGTGGCTCAACTCCAAGGTAGAAGAAGAAGCAGATTATAATATAACAGACTTTCCTTTTATAGAAGTCATTTGGGTGTAAACCAACAAACCAGCCTTATTAAAATGTGTGCATTGATTGACACTGTATGTAAATGGAATAGTTTATTAAATGAACTCAATTCTTTGTTTCTCTGATCATTCTGACCAGACTGTAACAGACTGCTTTTGAAGAATGCTCCGACTAAGGCATGGACTAATTAAAAGATACCATGAACAGCTTTTCTCCTGCCTGATTACTGATTTGTCCTGTTTGAGGATAAGTTGCTTTCTGTAATTTAAGATGTTGATTTGTACCACAAGAAAGCTTCATCAAAAGCCAAATCTCAGCATATCTCACTGATGTCTCAACCTGGAAGAAGAAGCAACACCTCCATCTCAACCTGGCAAAGGCGGGGCTCCTTGTTATACCAGCCAGTCTGTCTATTGAAAACCCCAGCATTTCCTCCATCATTTTATCATTTGCCGTTTTTCATGGACTTCACTGTGTGTGGTTTTTGTTGGTTGTTTGTTATTGTTGAATTTGTGTTAATTGTACATCGCCGTAGATGGAACTGGGGTGGGATCGTTGAAGTTTGTATAGTTAGATTTCGTTTATTATTGTTTAATAGTCTTCAATTTCTGTTTTATCACCGGTTGCTATTTTGTCTTTGTGAAGGAGTGTGTGTGCGTCGGGTCAAGGGTGGGTGCGTTCCTGGGATCCTCATCGAAAAAAATAAATAAACAACCGTCAAAAGCGGTGAGAATCTTAGCCTGGTTTTAGCCCACTACAAAATTCTAACGAACATATTACTTATGTTTTAGTGCTAAAACCTAGTTGTAGATATAATATTTAAAGTGCTTTGTCTCAAGCATGTTATTCTTTTTTGTATTTGATTCTGTTTTATACTGCACTGAATACTTCTTCCCACCTTCACTGCCGAGCTTTCCCATGTATTGTAATATAGACATATATATAGCGCCCGACCCAGCACAGACTGAGGCAGAGGCACGTGTAAAACAAACCGTTTCTTTATTTTTCTTCAGCCGTGGGGCACGTCTTCCCCGTGTCCCACAGGCCCAACACAGTCCCACAAGCACTTAAATATTACCACTACACTCTACTCTTCTCTTCTCTTCTCCACCACCACTCCTCCTCAGGCTTAGTCCTCCTCCTCCCGACTCTGGCTCTCGAGTGATGGTGGCTGGCCCTTTTTATACCCCACCCAGAAGCGTTCCAGGTGGCCACCTGGTCCTAATTGCCCTTCCGGGTGGGGCTGAAGATATGACCAGCCAGGCTGCTGACTCCATGCAGCTCCCCCTGGTGGCCATCCGAGCCCCCAACCAGGCTGTGGAGGACTCCATCTCCCATGGAGCCATGCGCCGGGTTTGGGAATCATTGACTGCCAGGGAGGCTGCCACCAAGCGTCCCGGGGGAGGTATTAAGGTGACCATGGCTGCCCCCCCGGAACAGATGCAGCAGGGGCTGTCCTTCACAGTATGTAATATGGCGAGGGTCCAACCCCCCCAGTCCTCCTGTTAAAGTCTCCATTCGTCTGACTGTGTCATTGCTTCTCCTTTTCTGCTTTCCTGTTTCAGTCCTCAAGATTTCACTGAATATTTTGTGCTTTGATTTCCCTTTTGTAGAAATTGCTGTGTAATATTTAGAGTGGCCACAAGGGGCCGTAATTTACCTGTTGAACAGTCAGTGACCCCGTCTATCCATCTCTTCTCTTTCTATTCTGCTTTTCCATCTCAGATTTGTGGACAAGGCAGGGCCCAACCCTGGACGGGGTGTCAGTCCACTGCAAGGCCCACACACACTTGCAGCCATGTCAAGTGTCTGTCAGCTGACCAAGCATTCAGGTTTAGAGGATGTCAGAGCTGCTAGGGTACCAGTAGTGACGACTCAGGGGACAAAAAGGAGGAGGTGCGGTTTAATGTCTAACGTGACATCGGGTGACTCAGTCAAACACCAAACTCTGCTGTCAGAAAAAACAAAAAATAAAAAAGGCAAAGGAAAAAGGGGGGGGTAAAGGATTTCAAGACATAAGGACACTGTTAAAAGTGAAATAGTGGTGAGCTTAACAGAACAAGGAAAAGGGAAAGTAACAGACATATTCAAATAAAAATTAGTACATGTTTTGAGCAAATATAAAATATATAACCTTCCAAAAAAATAAACCTATGGCCTTTGTAATTCCTAAACATTAAATAAAGTACAGCAAGTTTTGGAACAAACATCATGAAGAGAAGAGGAACTCAAAAACTTTCTGTAATTGGAAATGGTTAAAGAAAAGTGCAGAAAGAAATGAAGAAACCATATGGAGAGGCAGGACAAGTGTGGGAAACGATTGCCTCAAAAGACCTACCGAACAACCAGAGAGATATGGCATGGGAAACCAATCAAAATGTATTTACAAGAAAATGTGTGAGAAGTGCCCAAGGAAAAGGTGCAATGAAATAGAAAGCGTTGAACATGTCACGTGGGGATGTTCTTATGTCCAAAAGGTATGGGAAAAGGCAAAAAAGGGACTGTAAAAAACATCAGACAAGATACCGTATTAGATGGCAAATCTGGGTGACCGAGAGAAAAGAAAGCTTTGGGTAAAGATACATTTTATAAAAAACACAACATTAAAAGAAGGAAACAGACTGGAGATTGAAGAAAAAGGAAATGCAGTCTGGAAGGTAAGCAATTGCTTTTTTAAAAAATCTCACATTCTTTATTCCGTGTAATTATACAGGAGAGAAGGAAAAGAACCAAAACATAAATTCTGGTCAAATTTTAAATTCATATTTTAAATGTCAAAGATTAGAACAATAAAAAAATGAAAGCATGACCGACATCTGACTGACCAGCAAGTCCTCGTCTTCAGACATTCGCATTGAATTCTTTCAGAAGTGATGGACCACCAGAGCAACCAGTGGAGGGGCACGAGGACAAGACCCTCATCACATCCAGGATTCGTGTCAGCCCATTTTTAGATTGCTTCTCCTGAAAGGGCTACACTTCTGAATGGCCAGGGAAGAGCCAGGAATGGCTACTCCTGTCGGGTCTTTGTATCCCGATGGCTGCCTTAGAAAAGGCTACACAGTCTGACAGAAGCCAAGGGCTCCTGACAGTACAATATCGAAATGGACACAGTTTGTTTTATCAATAATCCTCGGTCATTGCTAAATGTCAGTAAACAACAGGACATCTTCAGCAAAGCAATACTCAAACTTTCATTTCAATCATGAATTATGTTTATTTGAGGAGAAACCAGGAGTAAATGTTAGAGATGACAACATACAACCTGAACGACTCAAATCACTGTCTATGGCTATGGCATTGGTTGTTGGCGTTTTTGTTATCTTCAACCAGGCGTGGTGATGCTTGGCAGTGAAGGGACCCTCTGCAGGTGCCAAAGTCTGACCAAGTGCTCTTCTCTTTGGCAGCCGTTTCTCTCCCTCTCTCCTCCTGGTCTTGGCAGTTATGATGTCTCTCTGGCAGTGTCTTCTTCAAATCCTTTTAATTTAGAGGGTCAATAAAACCCTGCCGTATGTAAGATGTTGTTGATTATCAAGTTACTTTTAAGATGAATCATGTTCGTTTTACAGTCCTAAGCCTCCATTTTACATATTCTTACACACACACACACACACACACTGATCACTTAATCATGCACATCATACTAAACAATAACACTCTTTAACAACTTCACTATTTTCCCAGAATCCAAGTGTGTCACTTTTGCAAACCCGCCCCTAATTTGATCTACTTCCAAATCTGGACAGTCTTGGGGAACTACCTCATGAATATTAATGAGCTAATGGGGTCATGTCTACCTGCCTGCCCTTTCAGTTACAGAACACGAGCTCTGAAACCACAACTTAAGAGTCATCATCTAAATAATTCTGAAATACAAATAAACTGGAAGAAAACACAAATTAAATGTGACAAGTCATAGTCAGCAGACTCTAAAAGCTCAATTTTCCAACAGCATTACAGAGCCACAGCAACGGTCAACTTGTAGGACATGTGGCTGTGAATCAGCTGTGACCCCTGCTGGTCAGACTGGCATTTGAAGGTCTGGACTGTCTCCGCCCCTCACTATGACACCAAAACACACACACCTGATTGGCTATTCAAACCCAATTACAAAGGAGACCATGAGGCCACTGACCAGGTGCACTCACCCTTCACTCTCATCCCAAAATTCACTGACAGAAGTGCTGCCCACCCTGCCATCCTATAAAATTCATTTTGGCCCCAAACTGCAAGCACAAAGAGGACTTGCACTTGCGGGGACATGAAGTGACTGTCGAGGGTGCTGGTCAGTGGTCTCATGGCATCAGATTACAGATTTTTACACTGGTGCCATGATAAAGGTAAAACGCTGGATAGAGTGGCTTAGTGAAGGTGGTGTTGAACCTGTGCAGGAGGGTCATTGTGAGTGAGACCCTATAAAATGACAGAGAACCAGCAGGCCAGTCCAGATACACACCTATTCTGGGGCTGTAGGGGGAGTGGATTACAGTTTGCATCTTATCGTGACAGGCAAAGTACTGAGATCGAAAACACCACAAACACCAGGACATGTCATTGTATCCAAGCAGGTCCTTGTAATTCTCATAATCAATGTCCTCTATGTTATATGTGACTCCTATCTCCACACTCTCTCCAGTGCATTCCACCTCCCAGTAACAGCGAGTCCCAGTTAGAGCCTCATTGCACAGAATTTGTTCCAGCTTGGTGAAGTTGTCAGGATTAGATGGATATCCATTCTTTCTATTTTTATCACAAGTCACCTTCTTGTTCCCTTTAGACAGAAAGAGATGTTTGTGCCGTCTTCCAGTTCAGTGTGAGTGGACAGAAATCTGAAAGGAGACAAAAGAAAATGCGTGTTTGAGTGTGTAATGGAACTGGGGGCGGAGCACAACACCGACAATTAACAACAACCAATCAGCAGCTGCGCTGACGTGACTCAAATGTGTCTTTGAGAGTGTGATACGCAGCCCGGACACAGACAGACGGACGCCATATTATAGTCCACCACACGTTTATTATACATTATAAATAAAGTAAAGTGCACAAACCCAGTGCACAAAGCACCAATAACCCCTTCAAAGTCCTGGCCACAACACAATGCCTTTTACAGTCTCTGGTCCGCCTCCACTCCTCTCCAGCACGCTTCGTCTTCTTCCTCCCGACTCTCGCTCTTGACTGGAGGGAGGCGGCCCCTTTTATGTGCCCCGGATGGGCTCCAGGTGCATCCTCAGGACTTCCGTAGCCACACCCCTGTGTGGCGGAAGCTCCCAAGGAGAAGCCGGAAGTCCACCGGGTGCCCTCAAGTCTCTTCCCCCCAGCACTTCCCGGTGTGGCGGAAGTACTGAGGGACACCCCTACAGGGTTGAGCTTCTAAGCTCCGTACCCGTGGTCCCCAAAGCCACCAGGGAGGACGCCCCCTTGTGTCCTGGAGGAGGCACAAGCCCTCCTCCACTCCTCCTAGGCGTCCCGGCCGGGCATGGACACCCGCCGGGCACCACAGTGCCCCATCGCCAGCGAAGACCCGTTGGTCCGAGCGACACACCCCGTTAGGGCGGCTCAACCCCGAAGAGGGTCCAACTCTCCATCCAGGGTCCAATCCAGCACCCTGGAACTCTCCTGTTCGGCACCCCCTCCGAGATCTCCTCGCCCCTCTGCTCAGTGCCGCTCGTGCCTTCGCAGCCTCCGCTGGTTGAGAGGCTGCCCCATCGCCAGCGAAGTGTCGTCCGGCCAGACGGTCCATCTGATGAGGGACAGCTTCCCACGAAGCAGGTCCTACTGTTTGTCCCGGGTCCCATCCTGCAACAGATAGAAACATAGGGGCAGAGACGCTGCCTGGACACCCTTCTCTGGTGTCCCTTTGCGCCACGCACTGGCAGCGCTCCCCCCTTTCACAAGGACCCCGGAACTTGCCTGATCGGAACCTTTTCCGTGGGTTGCGTGTCCCTCTGGCTGACGGGACTGCCTGCTTTTCTCTCCCTTCCACTGGCTCGGGGGAGTGGCCCTTAACTGGACGTGCGCACCCAGCAGCACATCCTTTCCTGTTGGAGGAATCAGCACTCAGCCCTCGATCCCTCCTTTCCCTCTTGGACACCCTGACGGTTTGAGTCTGAGCATGACAAACACTCAGCCCCATCCCCGTCTGCGTCCATGCAGAGCGACGGGAGACTGCCGCGGGCTCGGGGCGTCGGGCGCTAGGACCCAGGGCACTTGTCAGCCCCTGTCCGCCCTGTTCTCTCACTGTTACTCCCCTCACCACGCGCACAGCCTGCCCCGCGGCATCCACTGTCGGAGACCTACCGACATGGTCCCGATCACTAAAATCACAGTCCCCATCGGTAGGATCTCCCTTTTTATGTACGGGGGCGGTCTGGCTTACCGTTCCCGCAGTGTCCCTCTGGCTGAAGCCTCCAGCGCCGCGCCGATCCGTCCATTGTCGCAGCGACGTCAGGGTCGCGGCCGTCTTCATCTCCAGCTCCTGCAATCACCCTCGGAGGACGCGTAAAACCTGGAATAACGACGCCGCGGGCTGGAGGCATTCCTCCAACTCACACAGCGCCGCGAGCAAAGACAGATTGCCAGTCGGCGGTTGCCTTACCTTTTTTTCAGGCAAATCCGCCGGCTGCTCTCTGGGGGTCCTTCCAACCGGCCCTGTCGGGTCCTTTCTCAGCCCGGGATTGACATTCCTTGTGCCCGCCTCCATCCAATCAGCGGCGGACACGTCAGACACACCGCCCAATCCCGAGCCAGTCTCTGGGAGCGGCTTCCGGTCCGCGGCCATTTTGGCTCTGTTTCCTCGTCTCCTGATGCGGCGACGTGCCTTCCTGGTTTCCAGCAGCGGCTGCTGCTTATCGAGCTGCAGCGGCTCCTCTCTCGTGGCACTGCTTACTGCCACCTCGGCGCCGTCGACAGCCTGAGGCACGGCTTCCCGTTGCCACTGACGCAGTCCCAGGTAGTCCCTGCCTGCAGCACAAAAGGTAAACTTGCCCCCACGGGGCCTATCGCCAATGGGCAGGGTACTCACCTCCTGGGACTCGCCTTCTTGTCTCGCCGTCCTCACCGCGCTGCCGAACCGGACGTCTTCGGTGACAGTGTGCCTGCTGGAGCCGGCTGCATTCCGGCAACGTTCTTGTTTTTCTCCCCGCACCAGGAGAACATGGCCATTTAAGGGACCGGTAGCGAACCGTGAGGTGAATCGCTCACGCGGGGTTGTGCCTGCGTCGCTCCCGCGGCGCGTGTGGGGGTGCCGCGGCTGCGCCGGGCTGCTCACAGAATGTTGTTAACTATAGGTCCGCACCTTGAACCAGGTGCAGCCTCCTGCCGACTACGCCACTGTGATACGCAGCCCGGACACAGACAGACGGACGCCATATTATAGTCCACCACACGTTTATTATACATTATAAATAAAGTAAAGTGCACAAACCCAGTGCACAAAGCACCAATCACCCCTTCAAAGTCCTGGCCACAACACAATGCCTTTTACAGTCTCTGGTCCGCCTCCACTCCTCTCCAGCACGCTTCGTCTTCTTCCTCCCAACTCTCGCTCTTGACTGGAGGGAGGCGGCCCCTTTTATGTGCCCCGGATGGGCTCCAGGTGCATCCTCAGGACTTCCGTAGCCACACCCCTGTGTGGCGGAAGCTCCCAAGGAGAAGCCGGAAGTCCACCGGGTGCCCTCAAGTCTCTTCCCCCCAGCACTTCCCGGTGTGGCGGAAGTACTGAGGGACAATGTTCCCAAGGCATCGGGGCGCCCCCTGGCGGTGACCACGGGCCCCTACAGGGTTGAGCTTCTAAGCTCCGTACCCGTGGTCCCCAAAGCCACCAGGGAGGACGCCCCCTCGTGTCCTGGAGGAGGCACAAGCCCTCCTCCACTCCTCCTAGGCGTCCCGGCCGGGCATGGACACCCGCCGGGCACCACAAGAGTAAAGAGCTCATCTGATTGGAGAGACTCTGTGGGAATTAAAAATAAAATTCTCAGATTACGAGTTTACCGTCGAGGTCAGAGTTCTAATGGACTGTCCACACTGACCACTGGCTTTAATAAATGAAACTTTTTATTGTCACATGCCACCTTTTTAATTTAAAATCAGTCCACTGTCACACTTCATCACAAACTCATTTGTCCTTTCACCACAGTAAACCCACTGATCCATTAAATTTGCAGTGGCCTGCTAAATGTTCAGGGGTCACATTGCAGGTCCCGGCTACATGGAATATCCATCCATCCATCCATCCATTTTCCAACCCGCTGAATCCAAACACAGGGTCACGGGGGTCTGCTGGAGCCAATCCCAGCACCCCCTACATAGAATATGAAAATAAAACATAAAAACTTCTGGGTCCCTAGGCGTCTGTTTCATGAGAGCTTAGTGTCTTCGGGTTTTGGGTTTCAATTAGTGAGATGTACTTGGGCTTTGCAAACACTTCTCTGTGCTTTGTTACTATCGTTATCAAGTTGATTTTACTGCTTATCACTGAGCTTTAAATCTAGCGATTGACCCACATCTTTGCTTGCCTGCCACTGCACAGTGTTGTTCCCTTTCTTTGTCTTGCTAGTTGCTTCATGACTCACCGCTGGGCTCACCCTGCTGCTCCCTACTTAAGGAGACTTAGGGAGCTGTTGGGCAAACATCAGCCCTCCTCATGCGCAGCCCTCTTTGTGTGAAGGCCACAGTCGACCTGTGTCAGACCACCGGACAAGGAACTGGACACTCCTACTTGACCAAGGTACTGTCTTCTGCTTTCCTGTCAATGTCATCTTCAGCATGTGTCATCAATCCATTCCTGTTATTAACACAAAACACTTCTCTCTCCACTTGGACAGGAATGGGAGAAACTCAGACGACTCTCGTCAGCCACGTCAAGCCACCACTGCAGATACTCTCTTCTCCTTTGGCTTGTAGAACTGCCAGTCTGCGGTCAACAAATCAGACTTCATTCCAGCTTTTGCCACATAGAAGGGTCTCTAACTGCCGCCTTTGACCAGAAAAAACAGTAACCCCGACAGTGCTCTCCTCTGCTTTCAGCTCCTCCCACTCCTGCTGCTAAACTGGTAGGGATGAGGGGACAGGTATTCTCACCTCTAAAAACTGGAGATTCACCCCCCTGCGTGGTCATGTACGCAGCTTCTCTACTTCTGAATTCCATGCTATTGCTGTCTCCTCTCCAATTCACATGACCGTTGTTGTTGTCTATCGCCCTCCATGGATGATAAATTAGAATGCAAATACTGATGCTCTGTGTAAGAAAGGACAGAGCCGGTTATACTTCCTTAGAAGGCTGGCGTCCTTCAACGTCTGCAATAAGATGCTGCAGATGTTCTATCAGACGGTTGTGGTGAGCGCCCTCTTCTACGCAGTGGTGTGCTGGGGAGGCAACATTAAGAAGAAAGACGCCGCACACCTGGACAAACTGGTGAGGATGGCAGGCTCTATTGTTGGCATGGAGCTGGACAGTTTAACATCTGTGGCAGAGCGACGGGTGCTCAGCAGGCTCCTATCAATTATGAAAAATCCACTGCATCCACTAAACAGTGTCATCTCTAGACAGAGGAGCAGCTTCAGCGACAGACTGCTGTCACCGTCCTGCTCCAGTGACAGACTGAGAAAATCGTCCCTCCCCCAAACTATGCGATTTTTCAATTCCACCCGGGGGGGGGGGGGGGTAAACATTAACATTATATAAAGTTATTGTCTGTTTTTTACCTGCATTATTATCAATCTTTAATTTAATATTGTTTTTTGTATCACTAAGGTGCTGCTGGAGTATGTGAATTTCCTCTTGGGATTAATAAAGTATCTATCTATCTATCTGTCTATCTATCTATCTATCTATGAACACCCCTATGTTTGAACATGGTGTTCGTTATGGACAATCCGTGATGGGCACAGAAGTCCAATAACAAAACACCACTCGGGTTCCGATCGGGGGGGCCATTCCTCCCAATCACGTCCTTCCAGGTCTCACTGTCATTGCCCACGTGAGCATTGAAGTCTCCCAGCAGAACGAGGGAGTCCCCAGAAGGTATGCCCTCTAGCACACCCTCCAGGGACTCCAAAAAGGGTGGGTACTCTGAACTGCTGTTCACAAACAACAGTTAGGACCCGTCCCCCCACCCGAAGGCGAAGAGAGGCTACCCTCTCCTATACCGGGGTAAACCCCAATGTACAGGCTCCAAGTCGGGGGGCAATAAGTATGCCCACACCCGCTCGGCGCCTCTCACCGGGGGCAACTCCAGAGTGGTACAGAGTCCAGCCCCTCTCAAGGAGATTGGTTCCAGAGTCCAAGCTGTGCGTCGAGGTTAGTCCGACTATATCTAGCCGGAACCTCTCAACCTTGTGCACTAGCTCAAGCTCCTTCCCCTTCAGAGAGGTCACATTCCACGTCCCAAGAGCCAGCTTCTGTAGCCGAGGATCGGACTGCCAAGGTCCCCGCCTTCGGCCACCACCCAACTCACACTGCACCTGACCTCCTTGGCCCCTCTCATAGGTGGTGAGCCCATGGGAAGGGGGACCCACGTTGCCTCTTTGAGCTGTGCCCGGCCGAGCCCCATGGGTGCAGGCCCGGCCACCAGGCGCTCGAGAGGCTCCAGAGGGGGGCCCCGGTGACCCGCGTCCAGGCAAGGGAAAATGCTGTCCAAAGTTTTCTTTCATCATAGGAGGTTTGAACCACTCTTTGTCTCATCTTTCACCTAGGACCAGTTTGCCTTGGGTGACCCTACCAGGGGCATAAAGCCCCGGACAACAGAGCTCCTAGGACCTTATCGTGGTGGAGGGGTTTGCGTGTCCCAATCTTTAATTTAATATTGTTTTTTTTTTGTATCAGTATGCTGCTGCTGGAGTATGTGAATTTCCCATTGGGATTAATAAAAAAGTATCCATCCATCCATCCATCCATCCATCCATCCATCCATCCATCCATCCATCCATCCAAGTTCACTCAAGATCTTCCTTGACGAGCTGGACAGACTACTCTCTTCCCTCCCAGTTGATGGCAGCCCACTTCTGATTCTCGGGGACCTGAACATCCACCTGGACGGCCCTCCTAATGCTGACTTTCTCACTCTTCTTGACTCCTTCAACATCACTCAGCTCCACACTTCACTGACTCACAAGGCTGCCATTCTGCTTGACCTTGTCCTCTCACACAGCTGCACTCCCACAAATGCCACTCACTGTCACTCCTCTACACACGTCTGATCACTTCTTCATTCAGTTCGCTCCACTGTTCCCCTCTTCTCACTCTTCTCCTGCCCCCATTGAATCTTCCCACCGACACCTCTTCCTCCTCCTGACCTCTTCTCCTCCCTCGACACCAACACTGCCATAGACACCTTATGTTCCACTCTGTCCTCCTGTCTTGACAATGTTTGTCCTCTCTCGTCCAGGCTTGCACACAAATGACCCTCCTGTCCCTGGATTTCTGAAGCACTCCGCAGTCAAGGAAGTGGAGTAAGTCCAAAGCTCAGACAGACTTGGCTAAGTATCGATCCCTTTTTCCATCTTTTTCTTCTGTCACCATCGATGCTAAGGTTCAATCATTTGTAATAATGATTAACAGCACCACCGACACACCCTCTCTGTTCTCCGCTTTCATCCCCCCTTCTTAACCCTCCTTCACCTCCTCTTTCAACCTGCTTGTCTGCAGAGGACCTTTTTTCAGGATAGGGTGGCCGCCATCAGCAGTCAATACTCACTCTTGCTGCTAGCCATTATACCTCCTTCCAAGCATCACCCAACATTCTCCACATTCTCTCCACTTTCTGCCACAGACGTTTCTAACCTCCTCTCCAATCAGTCCACCACCTGTCCACTTGACCCTATCCCCTCATATTGCCTTCAGACCATCTCCCCGTCACCGTATTGACATCTCCCTCACCTCAGGCACATTTCCTACCATCTCCAAATACGTTCTGATAACACCACTCCTCAGACAACCAAACTCTCGATCCGTCCCGAATGAACAATTACAGGCCAGTCTCTCTTCTTTCCTTTCTTGAATGTGCTCTTTCTAACCAGGTCTTGTACAGAACGGATTGCTCGATCCCAACCAGCCTGACTTCAAGAGGAAACACTCAACTGAGACGGCTCTGCTGTCTGCAGTCGACCATCTATGATTTGCTAGAGCGAGCAGCATGTCATTGGTCCTGATCCTGCTAGATCTCACTTCAGCCTTTGACAAAGTCAACCACAGGATCCTTCCTGCCACCGTCTCGGACACTGGAATCACTAGGACTGCTCTCAAATGGCTTTTGAATCATACATCTTGAACGGATCCTACAATGTGTTCCGGCGAGGAGAGTTGTCAAAGGCACCCCAGACACGCACAAGTGTACCCCAAGGATGGGTGCCAGGTCCTCTGCTCTCCTCTCTGTACACCACCTCACTGGGCGCCATCATTCAATCCCATGGGTTCTCTTATCAGTGCTATGCTGATGACACACAGCTGTACCATCATTCAATCCGGAGGGCAACACGGTATCAGCTAGAGTCTCTAGATGTCTTATTGATATCTCAGTATTAGTAAGGACCACCATCTACAGCTCAACCTGACAAAAACAGAGCTTCTTGTGATCCCGGCCAGCCAGCCTGTTCATCTCCCCTTGTCTGTACAGCTTGGTTCACTGCAGCTAACACCTGCCAAGTTAGTCCACAACCTTGGGGTGGTGATTGACGAGCAGTTCTTTATTTACTGACCACATTTCCACTGTTTCTCGTTCATGCAGGTTCACGCTGTACAACCTCCACAAGATCAGACTCTCTCAGACAGAGTATGCCGTACATCTTCTGGTGTTGTCACGTCTGGACTACTGCAGCTCACTTCTGCTAGGAGGACCTGCATGTGCTATCAAGCCGCTACAGATGGTCTAGAATGCAGTGCAACGTTTTGAATTTCGCCAGCTGAGACGGGCACATGTCACTCCTCTCTTCACGTCGCCACTTTGGCTCCCTGTAGCAGCACACATTAAGTTCAGACCCTTGATGCTTGTCAAGGGGTCAGCACCTGAGTACATGGAGACACTGGTGAGGTGCTGTGCTCCTTTTCATCCACTCAGGTCTGCTGGGGAACAGTGTCTGGTGATGCCACCTGTGTGTGGTATCAAGCCTTAATCCAGACTCATGTTTCATGGTAGTTACTACTTAGTGGAACGGGCAGCCCACTTCCATCTGAACTGCTGACTCCCTCAATATATTTAGGAAAAAATTGTAAATCCATCCGTTCTGTGAATATCTGTCAAATTGACAGAAAATACCTTTGCTCTGTGACTTTTTATATTGTTGGTTGATTTGTTGTTACATTAAGTTTAATTGCTTTATGGATTGTAATCTATGATTGTAGATTTGTTATCAGATCCTTTCACTTGTTGGCAATCAACTTTTGTTACCTGTCCTACTACACTTGCAGGAGAATCAGGCCCTAAGCCTAATGTTTACCTCTTTGTAAGTCACTTTGTCTGTCAGTCAGTCAGTCAGTCATTCTCCAACCTGGGGGTCTGCTGGAGCCAGTCCCAGCCAGCACAGGGCACAAGGCAGGAACAAATCCTGGGCAGGGCGCCAGCCCACCACAGGGCACACACACACCAAACACACACACTAGGGCCAATTTAGACTTTGGACTGAGGGAGGAAACTGGACCACCCAGAAGAAACCCACAAAGGCACAGGGCAGAACAAACAAAGTCCACACAGGAAGCGAACCTGGGTCTCCTCACTGCGAGGCAGCAGCGTTATCACTGCGCCACTGTGCCGCCCAAAGTCGCTTTGGATAAAAGGAAATAAATGTAAATGTTAAAAAGAACTGCCTGAGAAACAAATGTTTGTAACGAATTGTCTTGTCTTGTGACTGACAGCTCAATGATGTATTAGCCAGCAAACCAGAAGACCACCGAGTGCTGTCTCACCTTCAAGCATTTATATTTGATATAATAAATACGTTTCATTTAAGTAACAGTCTGTGTATGTGAAAATCTGCTAGATGTAAAAGTTAATGCTAAACCAGAAATCATGTCTATGTGCCATTGTAAGTACCTTGATGTCACATGAGCATGACTGTCACAAAGTAAAAACTCTCATTCAAGCGGTTATGTTGGATATAATAAACACTCACCTTGATTTGTTTCTACAAGACGTAACATTTCTTATTTCATTGTACTTTTACACAGATCATTGTAGACGCAGACCTCACGTGAAATGGATGGACACTATTTCAAATAACAACATAGCATTACCTATATAATTCCTTACAAGTCATTGCTAGTTAAAATCAATGCGGACTTGAGGTGAAAGTGACGATTCTGGCGTTGATACATAAAGAGGGCGAGGGTCAGGAAGGACATTATGCTGGCTGAAAGGGGGACAGCTGCTAATTTAACACATTTACAAGACAAAGGCAGTTATCAGAGGGCCATTGGTGTGGTGATAAGGACATACGTGAGATTAGGGGGTTCAGGGAGAACAAAATTGTGTTTGGGATTCTAGTGTTCAGCACAATGCGGCCTGAACTACTGGATTAACCCAGTTTGAGCATGTTGTGTTAAAAATCACTTCAATGCAAACACACCACAGTCATGATGGTCTGCTGGCCTGAAGGAATCAGTCCATCAGTGAAGCTGCAGGTGGCGCTTTCCATATTTTAACATCAGTTATCTGTATGTATTACCTGTATGTTAACGCTGGGTGAAACTAAGTTTTATTGTGTTAAGCACATTCAGCTGTTTTTAATGTACACATTGTGCTATATAAAGAAATTATTATTATTATTAAAATTCTAATTATAAGAGAATGAGCAAATAGAGACGTACAGAGAAATGAGACAACGGAAAACAGAAAAGACAAAAAGAAGGCAGTATGTGCCAAAAAATTGGAGAGGACAAGAAGAACACTGGAGGTTACTCTTGTGTGACAGGTGTATGTGGTGTAGTCGGCAGGATTTCATGTTTATACTTCCTGTGAGTTCACTTGGCACTTGAAGAGATTCACACCCAACAGACTGCTTTGGTGCTGCTCTGTCCTGATCCCCTCTATCCCATAATGCTCCAGTCACAGGACCCCATCGCACTCATCCCATCAGTCACACCACACTCACACGGCTCTTTCTGCTGGCTACACTTTCATATCATAAGCCTGTCCTGGGATATTAAAGGAGAAATCATTTCTATTGTGCTGATCCAAGTAATCAAAGCACAAACTCACATTGTAAAAACTCTGCTCTGCTCCGAGGTTCAGGAGGCTGTAGGGCGAAAATTTGAGCGTCATGACCTGAAAATAAAAAGAAAAGAATCGAAAACTGTGAAAATGGCATTGTGTCACGTTAGTTCAATTCTTAACCACATATTACAAACAAATGCATCCACCCATCCATCCATTATCTAACCCGCTATACAGGGTTAGGCTACCCCCTAACTACAGGGTCACAGGGGTCTGCTGGAGCCAATCTCAGCCCACACAGGGAGCAAGGCAGGAAACAAACCCCAGGCAGGGCACCAGCCCACCTGGCACACACACACCAAGCACATACTAGGGACAATTTAGAATCGCCAATGCACCTAACCTGCATGTCTTTGGACCATGGGCGTAAATCGGCGCACCCAGAGGAAACCCACACAGACACGGGGAGAACATGCAAACTCCATGCAGGGAGGACCCGGGAAGCAAACCACAAACAAATGCATTGTAGTTAAAATAAAACAAAAAATGACAAGCAGCTGAAGCACAAAGCATAATGGATTAACAACAATGCGGGTTAACAACAATGCACAAACAGCTGCTTTCTTTACTGAATTATATCATAAACAAACTGTTTTTTGTAACTGTAATTAATAAATAAGATTGTTCTGAAAGATGTATGAATGCAATCAAGTGTGATCAGCCTACAGAAAAAATAGCTGATTTGACATTTCAAAGGGAAAGGAAATGTTTAAAGCACCTGTTAGCTATTAGAGTGTGATATCACTCAGCTCGTCGCTGTAAAAGGCGCTATAAATAATAAAACATCTATAAGAGCAAAGGCTGATAGACACATGTCACAGAGCAGGCCTTCTTAATGCGTCTCATCACTCACTTCCCTCTTATCATCTGTCTGGTCCTTCTAATGGACGTTCACAATGGCCACAACATGAACAGACACTGTACCTGACGTCAAAGTCATGACTTCCCACTGGCTGATCTTTTCCAGACTCTTCTTCAGACAGGACAACTCTTCTCTCAGGTCCGCAGAAGAGAAGTTCAAAGCGACAGTGATGCCGAGTGAGTCTCCATCAGCAGGAAGGACACGGCGAGACGAGAAACTCTGCATCAGGAGAGAAGAGGGGACATGGAGAAACAGAAGGAATGATTGTTAGGAGAAGCTCATCTGGTGGTGGACAGTCACCCTGGTTAAATGGGCGATGATGTGTCGTTAATTTATGGCAGCGTACTTCAGTGTAATTTCACACAAGTTATTATCGACAATCTATTGCTGCCTGAGAGGAGAGTCATCAGACAGTAAATGAGGGGACTGAGGGTGCAGCGGGCAGACGAGATCAGAATTCACTTACCACACAAGACATTATGGTGTAAGGAGTGCAAGAAGAATTAGGGTCCATTAGCACTTCCAGTGTTTGTTTAGCGTTATCCAGGCCTTTCAATGGCTTTTTGCACACATCGGTCAAACATTTTTAGAGTTTTTTTTGGGTGCTTTCAAGTGTTTTTCAAATGTTTTTCAGGCGTTTCTCCAGGGCTTTCAAAGAAGCGTTTTGAAAATATGATTGACATTATTTCCATTTTGTAGATTGTATTTCAAGAATGCCTTCAATGACTTTAGTGCTTTTAGTCCTGATGATCACAGTAGTGCAGAGCAGGTGTCGTCAGTGTTGTGGTTGCACACATTGAGTTCATCCTGTGCTACTGCAACAGGTGTCAAGAAGACAATTCTGGACTCTCTATGAAGCATGCAGCGTCCTGAAAAATTACACGATTACACATGGGTGTCAATAAAGCACAAAGTACGTGATATGTGGAAAAAAAAGAAACCAAAGACAACTAAAACCTGCTGCTGTCATTCAACATCATCTACTTGTCTACTAACTGCTTGTGAGGAAGCACAGTGGTAATCGCCTCAGAAGAACTGTTCAGACGTTACACTCGAATATATTGAATTAAGCTGAGGCATACATTTAAGATGCCCAGTTTAGCGTCACTGCGGCACTGGGTATAAGGCAAGAAGCAAATATGATGGACGGTGTAGCTGTCATTGTCAGGGCTGATACTTGAGCACTGCTTCATGTAGGACTTCTCTAAACCACTCGCTGCTGGAGCACTTAGGTGTGAATAGGTGTCATTCAACACAGTTGGGACTGCAGGGACATTACTGGAGCAGCTGCTTTTCATTGATGTGAGATGAAGTTAATTAAATTGAATGTAATGAATTATAAAAGTACAAAGAAATCTGCTCAATTTAATTTGGTAGCAGTAGTTGTGCAGCTAGAAAGTGTCACTGATGACAGAGACTTGGGCTTCCTTTCAGACAATCGCCATCTTCAACCAGACAAAGGTGAGAAGGCTGCTGAGGAGGTGGGTAATATCGTGTCCGTGATGTATGTACCACACGCACTCCATGGCCAACAGAATGTGGACACCCACACATCACACCCATGTGTGTTTGCTGAAGATCTCACTCCAAACCCATGGGCATTAACATGAAGCTGACAGGCCATCTTTGCTCTCTTAGCATCCCCCCTTTTTACCCCTGGATTTGAGGACATGGCTGCCACAATTTGCTTCGACTCATTCACGACAGCATCAGAGAGGACCACCCTGATGGTGGGTGACAATGCCAGGCTCACCGTCACCATTCCAGTCAATCCCAAAAGTGCTCAATAGAGCCGAGGTCAGCGCCTTGTGCCGGCCAGTCAAGTTCTTCTTTCTCTATTGACCTGTCCCCGACTGTCACCTGCTGGCATTCTCCTGGCATCCGCCAACAACAGATTCACCAAGCAGACGGCCAGATCTTGAAGCATAATTCATCACTCCAGAGAATGTGTTTCCACTGCTCCACACTCTAATGGCTTTACACCGCACCAGCAGGTTCTTGGTATTGCTCATGGTTTAATGAAGCTCCAGAGAAACAGTCTCCATGCTGATGTTGATCACATAGGCAGTTTGTAATCCAGTAGTGAGTGCTGCAGCCAAAGACAGATCAGTTTTATGTGCATCAGCATTTGGTGTTCACAGACCTTGCGTGTTCTGCCACATTGCTTAAGAAATTTAACAAACCAACTTGTTGTAAATGTGCCAACCTATGGAGGTGCCATGCTGAAAGTCACAAGCTCTTTAGTACAAGTACACCCCGTTCTACAGTGACTGTTAGTCTGTGGAGATTCCAGGGCTGTGTGGACCTCTTAGCAATGGAGTGGCTGAAGTAGCTGAACTCACTCGTTAGAAGGGCAGTCCACCTACCTCACACCATCAGGAGCTGTGAGTCCAAATCTAGAATATTGTGAGCAGGTTTGGACTCCACATTCAATAAATGACATGACAGCAGAAGATAAAGTCGAGAGAAGAGTGACGAGACTGTACCGTGGGGTCTGAGCTGTGACGAAATGCAGGAGGACTTGAATGTCATCAGTTTAAGGACAGAGACGTGACGATGTGACCTGACAGAAGTGGTTAAAGATATGAAGGGAGTTGGTGTCATCTTTTATTAGATGTTCTATCTTGAAGAGAGTTGGTTAGGTGTAAATTGAGTTCAAATTTAGTTCTCCACACAGAAACATTCGAACAAATTATCCTGCAGATGATGCAGATGGAAACAGTAACTCACACACATTTTTGTAAGTAGGCCTATCAGAAATATTAGGTGAACATGAAAAGATGGATCTGTGTTGGGCTGAATGGTCTGCTCTTGTCATGTTGTACAAACTCCACAGATGTTTTGAATTTCTCTCTAAATGTTCTCAGGCCCCAAACACCCCAGTCTGATCAGATACCCAATGAAATGTCTCCTCACCTGCAGGATGCAGTTGTGCTCCTTGGTCTCTGAAAGCTCCCTCAGATCAGCATCTCTCTTCTTCTGCTCCTTCATCTCTTTCTCCAGTCGCTCCATGACTCTTTCAGCCTTCACTTCTCTTGTCACTTGTTCTCTGATCCTCTCAGTCAATTTCCTTTGGGTTTCGTCAATACAGCAAATCAGATCAGTGAAGCTCTTCTCATGTTCACCAACTTCATTTTGAACAGAGATCTGATTGGATACAATACAATTTATTTTTCTGTAACCCAAAATCACACAAGAAGTGCCGCAATGGGCTTTAACAGGCCCTGCCTCTTGACAGCCACCCCAGCCTTGACTCTCTAAAGAAGACAAGGAAACACTCCCAAAAAATGGAAGAAATCTTGGGAGAGGCAGTTCAGAGAGAGACCCCTTTCCAGGTAGGTTGGGTGTGCAGTGGGTGTCAAGAAGAAGGGGGTCAATACAATACAATACACAGAACAGAACAAATCCTCGATACAGTATAAAAATAAAAATTTACAAGTACGGACTAGAATTTAACATTAGATCATATCACATAATATGAATTGGAATTTGTCCTGGAGACCTCAGCCATCAAGCTGCCTCCCCCATTTGGCCATTCCATAGCTGAAACAGCACTGGGCCAGGCAATCCGATGAAAGGACCCCTCTACCCCACAATTCCTGCGATCCTCCATCCGAGATGACTTTATCTTAGGCAGGCAAAACAACTTGGCAGTAGGGCAGAAGCACCAAGTGCCACATTTGAGTACCGAGAAGAGAAACAGAATAGGTGAGGGTTAGAATTCTAACTATCATATTACTTATGTTTTAGTGCTAATGACTAACAACAGAGATGAAGTCTGTACAGTTAATCAGCCGCTCTAGTCAGGATATGCAAAACTGAAGCAGTGAGTCTTCAGCCAGGATTTAAAAGCTGAGACTGAAGGGGCATCTCTTAAAGTAGCAGGCAGGCCAGTCCACAGTTTAGGGGGTCCTGTAACTAAAAGTTCGACCTCCCACTGTTATTTTATTAATTCTTGGAATTATAATGAGACCCACATCTTGAGATATTAATGTGCACTCTGGTTTGTAAGTCATGATAAATTCAGACAATTATCCGTACCTTGGCCATTTAATGCTTTATGTGTTAAAAGGAGGATTTTGAAATTTGCCCTAAACTTAACCGGGAGCCAAGGTAAGGATTTAAGAACTGGAGTTATGTGTTCATATCTTCTTGTTCTTGTAATAATTCTTGCAGCAGCATTTTCGATTAACTGGATGCTGTATAAAGAACAATTTGAACATCCATTTAGAAATGAACGCACAAATGAATTTCTCAGAATCCTGTATTTTGAAAGTGCCTTAATTTCCCAAGACGGAAGAAACATGATTTGGACAACTTTGTAATGTGCATTTTAAATCACACGCTACAGCCAAAGATAACTCCTAGATTGTGGGCTGATTCAGTAAAATCAATGGTGATTCCAACTGAGTTAAATGATGACAAAATATTGTTTCGATCAGCGCCATTACCTCCAATAATTAACATCTCTGTTTTATCGATGTTTAAAGACAAGTAGTTCTCATCCATCCACTCCTTTAACTCGTAACACAACTAATTAAAGACAACATCAGAGAAACTTCATTTGATCTAAATGAAAGGTATAACTGGGTGTCATCTGCATCTGTTTCCTAATGAGAGATCCCAGTGGAAGCATGTAAAGTGAAAACAGTAAAGGTCCCAGTGCTGAGCCCTGCGGGACACCATATCTCACTTCTGTGTATAATGATGGAGTCCTGTCAGCACATTTCTGTACATATTGGAATCGATTTGATAAATAAGAACGAAACCAAGCAAGTACAGTGCCTCTAAGCCCAACATCATTTTCTAGAATGTGCATTAAAATAGAATGGTCAGTGGTGTCAAATGCTGTGCTTAAGTCTAACAACATAATTACAGTGGAGTTTCCTTCATCAGAGGATATCAGAATGTCATTTACAACCTGCGTTAGTGCCATTTCTGTACTGTGACCAGTGCGGAAACCAGACTGGAATTTCTCAAATAAAGTGTAATGCAAAAGGTGTGACTGAAGCTGATTGGCGACTATTTTTTGTAGTATTTTAAAGAGAAAGGGTACATTTGAAGTAGGTCTATAATTATTAAGTATGTGTCAGTCTTGGTCTGACTTTTTAAGTAATGGTTTAATGACTGACACTTTTAGTGCATCAGGTACTGTGCCATGCAATAATGAACTATTGATAATGGTTATAATAGGCGCTGCAAAAACATTCATTGAACTTTTAACTAGTTTTGTTGGATCTAGGGAACAACTAGTGGGCTTCATTTTAGAAATTAAAGTTGTTAAGACCTCCTGCTCAGTTACAGGATTAACATTTCTAAAGTGCTGAATGCAATGTGAGACAGGGTCTGATAAGCAAGTATGTGGTTTGCACTGTGATGCTGAGATCTGAGATCTTATATTTTTAATTTTCTCATTGATGAAGTTCATAAGGTCTGTAGTGCTAATATCTGTTAGTATTTTGCACAGAAGATCTGAATTCCCATTTGTTAATTTAGCCACTCTTTTAAATAGTACCCCGAGGATTTTTACTATTGCTATCTATTATTGTAGAATAGTATTTTGAGCAAGCTTTAAAGAGAGCTTTTTTATATTTTTTAACACTCTCTGTCCATACAATTTGAAAGACATGTAGCTTTGTTGTTCTCCATTTGCGCTCCAGTTTTCGACACTCTAATTTAACAGCTCGAGTTTTCTCATTAAACCCGTGACAGTTTCTACGTTGTTTGATCACTTTTGGTTTAAGGGGACCCACTGCATCCAGAGCATCTCTCAAGGTGACATTATAATGTGATGTTAGCTGATCTAAATTGTTTTCCACAATTACACTCAACTTACTCAAAGTATCTATAAATTTTGAAGCAGAATTACATAGATAGATAGATAGATAGATAGATAGATAGATAGATAGATAGATAGATAGATAGATAGATAGATAGATAGATAGATAGATAGATAGATAGATAGATAGATAGATAGATAGATAGATAGATAGATAGATAGATAGATAGATAGATAGATAGATAGATACTTTATTAATCCCAAGGGGAAATTCACATACTCCAGCAGCAGTATACTGATACAAAAACAATATTAAAGAGTAATAAAAATGCAGGTAAAAACAGACAATAACTCTGAATAATGTTAACATTTATCTGTAAGTAATAATTAAATCTAATGTGTGGTTATGATTATGAGTTGGACCTTTGACAATCTGACAAAATCCTACTGAACTTAACAAATAAGTAAAACGTTTGCTAAAAGTGTCAGTTTCCACATCAATGTGTACATTAAATCCCCTATCAGTACTACGTGATCATAATTTATAGCCAATCAGATAAAAGTTTGCTAAATTCAGTCATGAACAATGAATATGGCCCTGGTGGTCCGTAGACTAGCACTATAATTGTGTTGGAATCTGTTTTAATATTTAAAATGAATACCTCAAAGGATGCAAAGTCACCTACATTTTTAGACGTGGTTTGCATTTTGTTACAGTGAATTATTCCAACCCTCCTTTAACCGCCACCTTATCGTGGTGGAGGGGTTTGCGTGTCCCAGTGATCCTAGGATCTCTGTTGTCCGGGGCTTTATGCCCCTGGTAGGGCCACCCAAGGCAAACTGGTCCTAGGTGAGGGATGAGACAAAGAGCGGTTAAACAAACCTCCTATGAAGAAAAACAATTTTGGACGGCGTTTTCCCTTGCCTGGACGCGGGTCACCGGGGCCCCACTCTGGAGCCAGGCCTGGAGGTGGGGCTTGATGGCGAGTGCCTGGTGGCCGGGCCTGCACCCATGGGGCTCGGCCGGGCACAGCCCGAAGAGGCAACGTGGGTCCCCCTTCCCATGGGCTCACCACCTATGGGAGGGGCCAAGGAGGTCGGGTGCAGTGTGAGTTGGGTGGTGGCCGAAGGCGGGGACCTTGGCGGTCCGATCCTCGGCTACAGAAGCTGGCTCTTGGGACATGGAATGTCACCTCTCTGAAGGAGAAGGAGCCTGAGCTTGTGCGTGAGGTTGAGAGGTTCCGGCTAGATATAGTCGGACTCACCTCAACGCACAGCTTGGACTCTGGAACCAATCTCCTTGAGAGGGGCTGGACTCTCTACCACTCTGGAGTTGCCCCCGGTGAGAGGCGCAGAGCAGGTGTGGGTATACTTATTGCCCCCCAACTTGGAGCCTGTACATTGAGGTTTACCCCGGTGGACGAGAGGGTAGCCTCCCTTCGCCTTCGGGTGGGGGGATGGGTCCTAACTGTTGTTTGTGCGTATGCACCGAACAGCAGTTCGGAGTACCCACCCTTTTTGGAGTCCCTGGAGGGGGTGCTATAGGGCATATCTTCTGGGGACTCCCTCATTCTGCTGGGAGACTTCAATGCTCACGTGGGCAATGACAGTGAGACCTGGAAGGACGTGATTGGGAGGAATGGCCCCCCCGATCTGAACCTGAGCAGTGTTTTGTTATTGGACTTCTGTGCTCGTCACGGATTGTCCATAACGAACACCATGTTCAAGCATAGGGGTGTTCATATGTGCACTTGGCACCAGGACACCCTAGGCCTCAGTTCGATGATCGACTTTGTGGTCGTGTCGTCGGACTTGCGGCCACATGTCTTGGACACTCGGGTGAAGAGAGGGGCGGAGCTGTCAACTGATCACCACCTGGTGGTGAGTTGGCTTCGATGGTGGGGGAGGATGCCGATCAGGCGTGGTAGGCCCAAACGTGTTGTGAGGGTCTGCTGGGAACGTCTGGCAGAGCCCCCTGTCAGAAGTAGCTTCAACTCTCACCTCCGGCAGAACTTCGACCACATCCAGAGGGAGGTTGGGGACATTGAGTCCGAATGGGCCATGTTCCGTGCCTCTATTGTTGAGGCAGCTGACCGGAGCTATGGCCGTAAGGTGGTCGGTGCCTGTCGTGGTGGCAATCCCTGAACCCATTGGTGGACACCGGCGGTGAGGGATGCCGTCAAGCTGAAGAAGGAGTCCTACAGGACCCTGGAGGCAGCTGATAGGTACCGGCAGGCCAAGCAGAATGCGACTTTGGTGGTTGCTGAGGCAAAAACTCGGGCGTGGGAGGAGTTTGGGGAGGCCATGGAGAACGACTTTCGGATGGCTTCGAGGAGATTCTGGTCCACCATCCGGCGTCTCAGGAAGGGGAAGCAGTGCAGTGTCAACACTGTATATGGTGGGGATGGTACCCTGCTGACCTCGACTCGGGACGTTGTGGGTCGGTGGGGGGAGTACTTTGAAGACCTCCTCAATCCCATTAACATGCCTTCCAATGAGGAAGCAGAGCCTGGGGACTCAGAGGTGGGCTCCCCCATCTCTGGGACTGAGGTCACCGAGGTGGTCAAAAAACTCCTTGGTGGCAGGGCCCCGGGGGTGGATGAAATACGCCCGGAGTTCCTCAAGGCTCTGGATGTTGTAGGGCTGTCTTGGTTGACACGCCTCTGCAACATCGCATGGACATCAGGGACAGTGCCTCTGGATTGGTAGACCGGGGTGGTGGTCCTCCTCTTTAACACTAGAATTACCAGAGCCTACGAAAAAACTCGTATATCCGGCCAACCTTAAATCGCTTCTTAAATCCGTTCTCACCTCTCCGCCAGCATCCTTTGTCCTCTAAATGTGCTGATAAAAGACAAGCTGCCAGCAGCCGGCTATTCCATCCCCCCACCGAGTTAGAACATTCGCGAACTTTTCCCAGCTCATGCCTTGATTGATTATGTGGGAGTGAAGTGGAGTTTTACAGTGGAAATAAGAGATTGTTATTCTAAAGTAATGTGTAAACACATTGTTAAAACAGAAACTTTGTCATATTTTAGTAATAAATGTTACAAAATGTAGTAGGCATAAACTATAGAATGTGTAAAGCTGGAGTTCCAATGATCAAATAAACACTTTCACAAAAGTTTCAAGACCAGTACAATAGACTCTGTGGCGTAGTGCGTTAAGATTCTCCTCTTAGAGCACAACAGCTCTGCTGCCTCACAGACCTGAGTTCAATTCCCTGCTAGGGATGAAATGTTGCTTTTTTTTTTTTCTTTTTAACCTGAAACGGACATAAAATTTATAAATTGGTATGCACTGTCAGTTGATGAGATCGTTATATTTTCATGTGGGATGCTCCTTTTAAAATATTTTTTTAACAATTGAGACTGCAATTAACAGGAACAACTGTCCTTATAACTGTTATTTTTAAGATCCATAACACACAGACAGATGAGCACTGCATAATAGAGAGACAGACAGGCAGAGATATATAAATAAACAGGGAAGGCACACGTACTGAAAGAAGAAAAAAAGATCAACGTGCGTTGTTTCTGCAGCACTGAATGAGCTCAGGCGCTCTAACATCACCCCTCCTCTGATCTGACTCTCTAAGTAACAGCGCAAGTACAGACACAAATCAAGTGCATGTGTGTACTGTATAATATTAACAAAAAGAGCAGCTTACTACTGAAAACGGCAAATATAGGAGTGAGTGGGGATCAAACCAGAACTCTTGATTACACTTGGTTTGACTTTGAAGTACCACATTTTCAAGATCTATCTTTATGTTTTCTATTATTTTCTACATTTGTTAAATTTCTGTTTGCTACATTTTGTAACCATAAGGGGCTGCCAGAGAGACCCAAACCACAGATACAGTAAAGCACCACACATCGTTCTTCTGCTTTGTTCGGCTGCTCCCATTAGGGGTCGCCACAGCAGATCATCTTCTTCCATATCTTTCTGTTCTCTGGATCTTTTTCTGTTACACCCATCACCTGCATGTCCTCTTTCACCACATCCATAAACCTTCTCTTAGGCCGTCCACTTTTCCTCTTGCCTGCCAGCTCTATCCTTAACATCCTTCTCCCAATATACCCAGCATCTCTCCTCTGCACATTAGAACATAACAATATGGTCAAACAGTTAAATGAGCACCTCAATAAACCTGCTATTCTTGATAAATTTCAGTCAGATTTTAGAACAAATCACAGCACAGAAACTGCACTTGTTAAAGTAGTAAATGACTTGTGGGTAAATGCAGACAGAGGCCATTTATCTGTTCTCATCCTCTTAGAGTGCCGCATTTGACACCATCGATCATAATATTCTTAAGAATCGCCTTAGTCAATGGGTGGGCCTCTCTGGCAGTGTCTTAAATTGGTTTGAATCCTACCTGGCAGGGAGAAAATTCTTTGTTAGTTGTGGTAATTATAATTCAAAGACATATGGTGTTCCACAAGGTTCTATCCTGGATCCGCTGCTCTTCTCAATCTACATGCTTCCATTAGGTCAGATTATCTCAGGGCACAACGTGAGCTACCACAGCTATGCTGTATTTATCAATAGCGCCTGATGACCCCGAATCTCTTGATTAGCTAACACAATGTCTAACCTGTGTCTCAGAATTGATGAATAGTAACTTTCTCAAATTAAATAAAGAGAAAAACGAAATCTTAGTGATTGGCAATAATGGATACAATGAGGATATTAGAAATAAACTGGATGCATTAGGATTAAAAGTCAAAACGGAGATAAAAAGCTTAGGGGTAACTGTTGATTGTAATCTGAATTTTAAATCGCATATCAATCAGATCACTAGGACAGCATTTTTTCACCTAAGAAACATAGCAAAAATTAGACCTCTTATATCATCGAAAGATGCAGAGAAATTAGTTCATGCGTTTGTTTTCAGTCGGCTAGATTACTGTAACGCACTCCTCTCAGGACTACCCAAAAAAGACATCAATCGTTTGCAACTAGTGCAGAATGCAGCTGCTAGAATCCTTACCAGGAAAAGAAAATCCGAGCACATTTCTCCAGTTTTGATGTCACTACACTGGTTACCTGTGTCATTCAGAATTGACTTTAAAATTCTGCTTATGGTTTATAAAGCTTTAAATAATCTCGCCCCGGCTTATATATCGGAATGTCTGACACCTTATATTCCAAATCGTACCCTCAGATCCTCAACTGAGTGTCTCCTTAGAATTCCAAGAGCAAAACTTAAAAGAAGTGGTGAGGCGGCCTTCTGCTGTTATGCACCTAAAATCTGGAATAGCCTGCCAGTAGGAATTCGTCAGGCTAATACAGTGGAGCACTTTAACAAAATGCTGAAAACACATTACTGTAACATGGCCTTCTCATAACTTCACTGTAATTTAATCCTGATACTCTGTATATCCAATTCATTATAATAACTATTCATTCAAAATCTGTACTAACCCCTACTCTCTCTTCTGTTTCCAGCCTTCTGGAGTTTTTTTTTGTTTTTTTTTCTGTCCACCCTGGCCATCGGACCTTTCTCCTTTTCTATGTTAACTAATGTTGTCTTATTTTAATTTTGTATTTTGTCTGTTATTTTTGTTTTCTTCATTATGTAAAGCACTTTGAGCTACTTTTTGTATGAAAATGTGCTATATAAATAAATGTTGTTGTTGTTGTTGTAGTCGAGAAGAGGCCATTCAGCCCAACAAGCTCACCAGTACTATACACTTAATTCTTCTAAAAGAACATCAACTCAAGTTCTCAAAATCCCTAAAGTCTTACTGTCTACCATGCTACCTGGCAGCTTATTCAAAGTGTCTATGGTTCTCCGTGTAAAGAAAAACTTGCCAATGTTTGCCCAAAATTAACCATTAAGTTCCTAACTGTGCCCCATGTTCTTGATGAACTCATTTTAAAGTCACCTTCTCAATCCACTGCACTGATTCCCTTCATAATTTTAAACACTTCAGTCAGGTCTCCTCTTAATCTTCTTTTGCTTCTTTTAATCTTTGCCCATAATTCATCCCCTGTAGCCCCTGAATCAGCCTAGTCCATCTTCTCTGGACTTTTTCTAGCACTGCGTTGTCCTTTTTGTAGCCTGGAAACCCAAACTGCTCACACACCTTAGATGACGCCTCACCAGTGTGTTGTGAAGTCTTAGCAGAACCTCCTGGACTTGGGACTCCACACATCAAGGCGCTAAATAACCTGACATTCGTTAGCCTTCTTAACCCCTTAACCGCCCTCTGCCGGATATATCCGGCATCGTAGCTTTATTGCTGACGGCTTACTGCCGGAATTATCTGGCACATTTGCCTGTGGTTATGTGAATGCCTGGCGCGTAGTATAACTGAAAGTTTGGAGTGGGTATTATTACTACGTTGTATTTCGACAACTCTGCGGTTGTATTGGCCGCTCACGTGATGTGATTCGAAAGTGAAAGCTGTGAATATGGCGAAACGTAAACTGACTTCAAGTGAGGTTTTGCAGGCGATTTTGGACAATAATTCTGATCATGATTGTAGCAGTTCTGAAGAAGATTTTAGCGACAATGATGATCAGTAACGTGCGCTGCATGATACTGTGAATGACGACGCATCGGATGATGGCGATGAGTGGGTGTATCCCCAGCATCTCAACTGGACTGCTGCCCGTTATCTGAGCCACATATGAAAGATCCAAACCGTGACCGCTTGTTCAAGCTACGTCCTTTGATTGACCATTTATTTGAAACATTTCAGCAGGTATTTCAGCAGGTAAATACAGCTTGAATAAATGTAAAGTAAAAAAATGAAAATTGTTCAGATTTCTCCTGGCATGGGGAATATTTAGGGAGTTGGCGGTTAAAGGGTTAATGGCTTCTGAACGTTGTCTGCCAGTTGAGAGTGTCAAGTCCACTACGACTCCTTGATGCTTCTCATGAGGTGAAGTTTTGATTTTCAGACCTCCCATTGTTTATAGTGGCACGCGGCTGGGGGTGGTACCCAGCCGGGAGGACCGGAGGATGGCTTGTGCCTCCTCCCGACCACAAGGGGGCAACCAGCGTGGTTGTGTTGGGGACCACGGGTGCAGGGCTTGGAAGCCCAATCCTGTAGGAGCCCGTGGTCACCACCAGGGGGCGCCCCAATGCCTTGGGAGCCCTGGACCTCAGCACTTCCGCCACACCCGGAAGTGCCGGGGGGAAGAGGATTGGGGACACCGGAGTCCTTCCAGGTGTGCAGCCGGCACTTCTGCCACACAGGGGGGTGTCGGTAAGCACCTGGAACCCATCCGGGTGTGCATAAAACGGGCCGCCGCCCTCCATTCGATGGCTGGAGTCGGGTGTAAGAGGACAGAGCTCGGAGGAGAGGAGTGAAGGTGGACCAGAGACAGTGAAAGGCCAGAACTTAAGGGGTGATTGGTGCTGCGGCACTGGGTTTGTGCTCACTTTGATTATTGTATATAGTGTAAAATAAACGTGTGTGGTGAAAACATCATGTCTACCTATATGTGTCCGAGCTGTACCCCACAGTATTCAGACCTGACATTTGTACTTCCACGTTTAATACTTTACTTTGATCATATCCGTTTGTTGCCTCCTCATAGAATTCCAGCATGTTAGTAAAACATGACCTCCCTCTTTTCAGCCCATTCTGACTGTTCAGTAAAACTCCTGATGTTGTCATGTGTTGCTCAATCTTATCCTTAATCATTCCTTTCATTAGTTATCCTGTGATGCATGTTAAGCTTACTGGCCTATGATTGCTTGGATCTGCCCGGTTACCGTTTTTATATAAGGGAAATATTTGCCAGTTTCCTGTCCTTCAGAATCTCCCCAATGTGCAGTGACTTCCTAAACGTATGCATCAAGGGTTTATATCTGTACTCGCTAACTTTCCTGATAACTCTGTGGTAAATATTATCTGGTCCAGGAGATTTGTTCGATTTCAGCCTGTTTAATCTGAGCAGCTCTTCTCCCTCTACAATTTCCAAATCCCTCAGAACATCCTTAGTAGTCCCTGTTACCACTGAGAGGTTATCCACTTCCTCACATGTGAAGACCTCACAAAGCTGCAAGGTTAGAGTATCCGCTATTTCACTGTGTGTATATTTAAATCCCCTTCATTACTACACATTTTGAAAGTCCCTAAAGTCTTACTGTCTACCACAGTACTTGGTCTCTTATTCCAAGTGTCTATCGTTCTTTGTGTAAAGAAAAACTTCCTAATGTTTGTGCGTAGTACTAGGGTGTTGTACTGTGTTAGCCATTATGAATGTAGTGAAAAGTCAAGCAAAATGACACCTTTTATTGGCTAACTAAAACGATGACAGCAACTCAGACCCCTTCTTCAGGTAAGATGTAATCTTCTTTAAAGAAGATTCTTCTTTAAACTCCCCCATGACTGTAATATCTCCCTGTAAACTTGCCTTTTTGATATTACTAAAGAGATGTGTGTTGAAATGACTGTCTGCATTGGGTGGTCTCTAACACACTCCTAAAATAAGACCTCTTTCAATCCTGACTGTCTGAGGTCTCTCAGTTAGTAAGTCTAGGATGCAGTCACAGAGGAGGTGTTTGGGGTCAACAGTCCTAAGTTTCCAGTCAGGTGCTGAGGAATGATTGTGTTAAATGTTGAACTTAGGTCTATGAACAGCATTCACACAGACGTGTCCTTCTTGTCCAGGTGGGAGAGGGCCAGATGGAGGATGGTGGCTATGGCATCTTCTGTTGAACTGCAGGGGGTCCAGTGAAGGGGGCGGCAGGGTCTTGATGTGCCTCTTGACAAGCCTCTCGAAGCACTTCATGACGATGGGTGTGAGTGCAACGGAATGATAGCCATTGAGGCAGGACACTGAGGACTTCTTCAGCACAGGAATGATGGTAGGAGTCTTGAAATGCCACTAATGTAAGCATAGCATCCATTACATGTAAATTAAATGGAATCATTTATTAAGGAGACGTTTCAGAAATAAAAGTAAAGGAGTGTTAGTGAGCAGTTGGCATGGGGTTAAATGGGGAATTCCATGTTTTACTAAGATGCTGGAATTCTGTGAGGAATCAGCAAAAGCAGACAAGCACAAAGGCGTAACCCACTCTGGTGGTCGCTCTGTCAGGGTGGCTGTCCTCGGCTCACTTGTTGTTCCTCGACTGACAGATCTGTTCAGTTCCTCGGTGTCTTAACTGGACTGCTGAGTGACATGGCGTGTCCTGCACATTTTTTCTGAACTGATGATACGCCCCAGGTGTCTGAACCTGCTGTGTTTCGTACTTTAAACACACTCGATGGCACTCGACTCTATGATGTGAATCTGTACTGAATAAGTCAGCCTGTTAAAGTTTAAGTGAAGAGTTCTTCCACTGCCGGATGAAAACATTCTCAAAAATTCATCTTGGCAGGAGGTCATCGTGGATTGTGTGCCTGTCAAATACAGGGCCACACAGAGCCATAATCACAATCATAATGGACCAGTTTACAGTCGCTGCCAACTAACAAAGTCCTCAGAAATCCCAACAAATAACAGAAAGAAAACACAAACTGCACCTGGACAACCAATGGAGGACACTGGAGCACAATCAAAACTGCACTCAGTCAACCAGTGGAACATCTAAAGCCATGGAGTCAGACAGAGTTGTGACATGGAAATGAACAAGAAAAGGCCAAAAAGGAGCATTGTGCCCACTGATCTCCTTCAGAACATCAGTGCCAACCTGCAGTTTGAGTTCAAGTTAGGGCATGAAAATAAAACTGTGAATGAAAATCCAACAGACATCGTGGTGACACTGTCTGAGTCACAAATGAATGAGACCTGGAGGACAGTGACATGCTATGAAGGGCACAATAAACCTTGGTCTCTCCAGGTCCCTTTTCCTGTCCCGACATGTCATTACTAGTGGAGCTCCGCCAGCTCCTTGATTTTTAATTCATTCCTCCTCTCCTTGATATGACGTGCCATCTTAATTCCCCTCACCTTCATGTGCTCCACTGCCCTCTTTGTCTTCTTCAGTATCTTCTCTCTCTCCTTGAGTCTCCTCCTGATTTCATTCATTGTCACCTCCAACTGTTTCTGTTTGGACACACAAGAGGACACGCGTGGTTTTATCAGAATTTACTTTCAGTTTTAGGTGCCGTCTGAAGATGAATTTACTGAGCTGAAATAAACCTGACACTAAATCAAATGAGCAACAAGTGGAAATATAAAAAAAGATAAACACATTATAACTGAAGACAGAGACAATGAACAACTTTGAAAATGTAATTCAAGAAGTAAGAAGACAACTGAAAGTTAACTAACTCAGACTTCAGTGATGAAGATGAGGAAACAAATTACTACATGCGGGGCTGCTTTAGGTCATGAAGTGATGGCCAAAGTGAAGGTTGTGAAAGCACCGAGGACTGAAAAGGCAACTGCGACGGTCAATAAAGATGAGCAGGGCCTGCAAGACAAGCCGGGGGGCTACAGCCAAGGGTGCAAATCAGTCAGTGGTACACAAGCTGGTCACGAAGGAGACACCGAGGGATAAGAGAGCCTGCTGCTGATGTGGAGGAGAGCTCAGTGCAGCAGAAGGACATTTCATAAACCCAAAATGCCATTCTACAGCCATGGAGCCCGTGTGTCAGTGGGCTACAATGGGGTACACTGACACACCGGTGTTCTCCAGTGACAGATATGCTGTGTTGTTTTCTTGTTTCAGAGGTGGACGTCCAGCTGGCAAATGTGGATAGGCTGCTGATCAGAGTTTTCATTAGGATGCTCAAATTTGTGCAGTCATAAAAAATACTAAATGAACATACAAGGAGAGAACAACAAACAAACATGATGAATCAAAAGTATCGGAGAAACAAAATCAAATAATAACGACAATAAAGTTACGGAGCCAATACCAAAATATCAACAATATAGTGACATACTAAACATAACACATACAAATACGCCGACCAAAAGGCTAAATACCCAACAAAGGCCCAAAAGCAAAACATAACATTTAACAAATAGCCAATGTACCAAAGTGAATAAATAACTTTCTTCGGGATTTCAGCATGGCTGGACAAAACTCACAATGACAAATAAAGATGGACTCCTGGACCTGTTCAGTCTGACCCAAAAGACTTCAGAAAGTGCCGCTGCTGTGGAAAACATCCTGCACCGTTCAAAACAAGGCAACTCCTCTTCAGCTAATGACTACAGACCAGTGGCACTTACGTCTGACATCATGAAGACCTCTGAGGGGCTAAATGAGTCCTCTTGTGGTAGACCACCTGGACCCACTGCAGTCTGCCTAAAAGACAATTGGAGTGGGTGATGCAACGATCTACCTGCCGCACAATACTTATTGTCACCTGGCAGCACTGTGATGATTATGTGTATCGATTTCTACCATCCAGCCATCTCTGTTAAGGGGTCAGCTCAGAGACATGCAGGTGGATGAGCCTGTGGGGTCCTGATGGTGGACTATCTGTGGGGCAGACCACAGTTTGTGAGACACAAGGTCTGTGTGAGTAGTACTGGAGCAACACAAGGATCAGGCCGACATGTCTGCTTTCCTCTTCACTCTCTGCACCTCCGACTAGAAATGTAGCAGCAGGTCATGTCACTTGTAGAAGTTCTTGGGTGGTTCTGCACTTATGGGGTTGTACTGATAAGGGGGCTGAGATAGAGGAGAGCAAAACCAAAGAGCCTCTATGTCTGGTCACTATTCACGGAGTGAATACAGAGGTGGTCCACTCCTACAGGTTCTTGGGGGTCCACGTCAATGGCAGGTCTCAGAGCACAGAGTAACTATTGAACAAAGAGCAAAGCAGTGTGAGACCGTAAGTCTCATGAAGACACAGGCAACGAGTGTCCCGGTGCTGAGGATATGGTGGTAACTGAAGCCAGCGTCAGCTTTGGGGACATGCAGTCACCTGTTTCGATAGGAGAGGGTTATAGGAAAAGGCAACGAAGAGTTTTATTGAACATGCCATCTCGGAGAGGGTTGTGCATATCGTGGTTTTTTTTCGTTGTGTTCGATGGGATTTGCTCTGCGCGGGTGAAGTGGGCTGGGGGGGTGGTTTGGACAGGTGTGCGCAAAACCATCATCAGATTTAAACATGGCGCACTGTCCGTACTGTACCACGAGACTGTGTGGATAGATAGAAGATTGAGTGTTAGGTGGGTTGCAACATTTGGTGGCAGTGGTGGGACTCTGACTGTTAGATACAATTGACAAACTAAGATGGCAACTAAGAAGGCAGGTACAACAATCCCAGACCCTACCGAAGGAGCAAGTAAACGTTTACAGTCCCCAGACACTTCTGCCACTGTGTCAACTGAGACGACTGCATTGGAGAAGATGTTCCAGCAATTTCTCACAGCACAGGAACACAAGGAGAAGCAGCAGGAAGAACCTTGCTTCAGAAGGAGGTACATCGGGGGTGTGAGGAGTCAAAGGCAGCGGTACGGGATACCAGACGTTCCTCTTCGGGGAATGGAAATCCTACTGTATCAGGGATGGTGGACCCCAATCCAGTTGGTGCATTGGCAGGGGGCCCAAAGTGGGTGGAAAGCCCAAAACTTCCTTCCTATCAAGAAGAGGAAGACATCGAGCTGCTCCTGGCCTCATTTGAACAGATGGCGGTAGTATACTCCTGGCCAAAGACTGAGTGGGCTATTAGAATAGTGCCTCTATTAACACTAGAATTACCAGAGCCTACGAAAAAACTTGTAAATCCTTCCCACCTTAAATCGCGTCTTAAGTCCGTTTGCACCTCTCCGCCAGAGTCCTTTGTCATCTAAATGTGCTGATAAACACAAGCTACTAGCAGCCAGCTATTCCATCCCCCCCACCGACTTAGAACGAACTTCTCCTAGCTCATGCCTTGCCTTGATTTGATTATCTGGGATTGAAGTGGAGTTTTAGAGTGGAAATAATATAGCGTTATTTGGAATACACTAATTTCATGTGTGTTCCGTTTCTATAGTAGTCTGTGCAAACACATTTTTAAAACAGAAACGTTTTTCATATTCTAATAGTAAATGACAAAATGTAGGCATAAACTATATAACGTATGAAGCCTGAAGTCCATATATCAAAGAAACACTTTCACAAAAGGTACAAATAAGAGAACACGTGCGCCTTTATTCAAAAATATAACTGCACAAAAAAAAAAGGCGCGTTAGCATTCCACATTGACACTCTTACTACAACTGCCGCAGTGGTGTAATGGTATCAGCTCCTGACTGGGAATCAGAGGGAGGCGAGTTCGATCCCCCACGGCTCCACTTCGAGAAATGAACTGCTCTTATTCTTACAATTTTAGAATAACAACATAAATTTGATTTCAGTCTGTAACAGCCGGTGTAACTTATGATACTGGTAAAGGTTAGCTTTTTTTTTTTTTTTTAATTCACTTTTCATTCTCGCAGTCGCATTCAGAATCAATCCATACAACCCCATCTGACACAGCTGTTTTCACATAAATAAAATAATAATAATTTCTCCACTCGGTTTTGCAGACTTGCGGCACCCAGCGTCAAAGCAGTGCTACTGTTCCTGTGTGATCACCCTTTCTTTCTTAGCTCCACATTCCTGACGCGGCTTTATAAATACACTGAAACTAACTGCATATTGTTTATTAGTGTAATGCATCTGATTGTAATTAACCTGCAGCAATATAATGGTCCAGGGAATAGCCATAGTATTCCAAATACCATAACTGCTTTAGCGTTGTTACGCTCACTGCATCTTGTTCTTCTTTTTGCTGCTCCCGTTAAGGGTTGCCACTGCGGATCATCTTTTTCCATATTACTCTCACTGCACCACTCGGAGTATTTATATCACTGTATCTGAGTGTGAATCACAGCAGCAGCTGATTGGAAATAGAATTATCGGTATACAGTTTCAAGTACACACTACCTCAACCACGGCAAAAAGCGTCAAAGCCTTTCCTGTACGGACCTTGCGTTTCAGAAACAGTTTCATCCCAAGAACTATAAACGCACTCAATCAGTCCATCAAGTGCTCCTTGTAGAACTGTTTGTACTTATAAGTACAATTACCTCACTGTAAACTTATACTACAGTTATAATATTGCACAATCTGCGCTACTTTATAAAGCGCGTATGATGACAATACCATTTTTAAGATGAAATGCAGCAAAATATGTTGCTTATAGTATACAGATAAAACATTAACTTCATTTAAATAATCTGCATTGTTAATAATTAAACATGTGAGGACACGGTGCCGCAGCGTATAGCTGGTTCACGGATAGCTCCTGCCTTGCACTGTATTCTTGCTGGTGCTGACGCGACACTGGAAGGATAGACGGATAGAATAATTAAACATGTACTACGAAGATATTTCAATGTTCCTTAAAAGTTTTGAAGAATCGGCGTTCTAAGCTTACAGATGGCTTAACGTCTATTACAGAGCTGATTGTGTGGTAATAAATTATTTCATCGAAGGTCGCACATGGCGCAGCAAGCCTCTTGCGTGAGATATGAACAATCACTGTGCCACCGTGTTCCCATGTTTAATAACATGTTTTCATTGCTATCATCATGAAAAAGATATCACGTAGGTTAAAGCAAGCTGGTCTGGTGGTGAATCCAGGGAAGTGGACAATAGGAAGAACTGAAGTGCAACACCTCGGTTACACTATTGGCGGAGGAACAATCAAGCCGCAAGTTGAGAAGGTGGCCGCAATCCAGGACAAGCAACAACCAACCACTAAGAGGCAGGTCCGGTCTTTTCTTGGGCTCGTGGGATGGTACAGGCGATTCATCCCCCAGTTTGTCAAGATTGCCATCCCGTTAACTAATCTACTTGGCAAGAAAGAGCCACAGAAAGTGAAATGGACTGAAGACTGTGACAAAGCCTTTAACTATTTAAAAACTGCTCTCTGTAAATATCCTGTCATGAATGTCCTGATTTTTCTGTACCCTTTTTCCTGCAAAGCGATGCATCAGAAGGGGGGCTGGGAGCCGTCTTATTACAGGGCACAGGAGATGAAAGACACCCCATAGTTTATATGAGCTGTAAGTTGTTCTCTAAGGAAACTAGATATGCTACAATTGAAAAGGAGGCCTTGGCAATAGAATGTCTTTAGATACCTTGAAATATTATCTGTTGGGACATCCTTTTGTGATTGAAACAGATCATAGGGCTTCACAATGGTTAGCTCGTATGCGGGATTCTAATGCCCGTATCAGCAGGTGGTATTTATCTTTACAGCCATTCAAATTTAGTGTGCAGTATATCCCAGGGAGTCAGAATAAGCTGGCTGATTATCTTTCTCGAGTCGATGACATTAAGAAATTTTAAGGGGGGTGTGTGTGTGAGACTGTGAGTCTCATGGAGACACGGGCAACGAGCTTCCTAGTGCCGAGGATATGGTGGTAACTGAAGCCAGTGTAAGCTTTGGGGACATGCTGTCACCTGTTTCGATAGGAGAGGGTTATTAGAAAAGTTTAGGGAAATAAAAACAACGAAGAGTTTCATTGAACGTACCGTCTCAGAGGGAGTTGTGCACATCGTGCTCACTTGGTTTTGTTTTTTTTTTCATTGTGTTCACTGGGATTTGCTCTGCGTGGGGGGGAGGACGGGGGACAGACGCGCGCAAAGCCATCGTCAGTTTTAAACGTGGCGCACTCTCCGTACTGTACCACAAGACCGTGGTAGATAGATAGAAGACTGAGTATTAGGGGGGGTTGTGACAAGCAGGCTCTTCTGCTCTAGGACACTGCCTTCCTTTAATGTTGGAAGTGACATTCTTCACATCTTTCTACAACTCTGTGATGGCCAGTGTGGTGTGCTGGGCTGGTGACGTCACTTCAAGAGAGGTCCACTGAATCAACTCATTAAAACTGCAGGATCAGTTATGGGGCACACTCTGGACCACCTGGAGTTAGTAGAGAAGAGCATTAAAGCAGAACTCAGTGCCATTAGAAGCAATGCTGCATATCCTCTTTCTGTCAGATTTTATCCTGGCGACAAATAAACGTCAATCAATCAATCAATCAATCAATCAATCTATTATAGCCTGCCTGCCTGCCTGCCTGCCCGCCACCCGCCTGTCACATTTGTTCACATTTGTTTGTTATGTAGTATAGTCTCATTCTAAATCTCTATGAAGGAGTCCGCCACATCGACAGTTATAAAATGTAAAGCTCCAAATTGTACATCACACACAAATTTCTTCCCCTGGGTAGTAAAGACTAATGATGAATGCCACCATCAGACATATCGTGTCTTTTGCCCATTCTCAACAAGACAGACTCCAGCTCCCTACCATTTAGATTCCTCATATGGATGACTAGATGTTTCTGCCAAACTACTTTCAGAAATCCCCGTAACTACTTTGGTTATTTTTTCCATTAAACACTAGACCCAACTCACCCGCTTTTCTTTTTTTTTCCATCTCCAGCATGACCATTTTATGGCCTTCATGTTCCGTTTCTGAACACATCACACAGATGCAGGTCCCATCAGCTTCACAGAACATTTCCAGGCTCTTCTGATGTTTTGCACAGATCTTCTTTTTCAGATTTTCAACTGGATTGGTCAGCTTGTGGTCGTTCCAGGCTGCTATTTCAAAGTGGGGCTGCAGGTGAGTCGGACAGTAGGAGATCATGCAGGTCAGACAGGACTTCACTGCTCGGAACTTCTTCTCAGTACAGGCGTCACACTCCAAGTCCCCAGGGCCGGCATAATTCTGAGACGGATGACAACTGAGTCTTGGCTTCTTTATTTTCTTGACGAGTTTGTTCAGCACAGTGTTTCTGAGAAGTTTAAGCCGTCCTTCCACACTGAGGACAGCTGCACTCTTGTCTTTGATCCCAGTAGTCAGTGAGGCACTTGTGACAGAAACTGTGACCACAGAGGATCGAGACGGGGTCACTCAGGGCCTCCAGACACAATGAGCAGGTCATCTCATCCTGTGATGCAAACAGCTGAGCTTTGGCCATTGCCTGTCAGAGGAGAGGTGGGCAGACAAACAAGAAGATTTTAAAAGATTACCCGAGAGCAGACAGAGAGGATATCTGAAGAAAACAAATGTTAGGAACAGAGCTGGGTGTCTGTTAATGTAACTCAGTCTTACCAAGACAGAAGCTGTATCTAGTAAGAGGGGTCCGGGACAGTGCATGTGGTATGGGGGCTTCTGGGAGAGGCGGTGTTGCTGCGGGATGTCGGTGCACAAAGGGAGCCTGGGAGAGTTGAACAGAGAGGGTCTCTGCCAGCTGGGAAGGCCTGATGGGGTGAAATGGGGAGACGGCTGGAGAAAGATGTGCTGGACTGGACAAATGGAGCAGAAGCCGATATCTGCATGGATTTAGACTGCGATTTTTAATTTATATATTAGTATTGTTTTAATCTCCACAAGCACTGCATTTTATTGAGGACTAGCAAAATACCCGCACTTCGCAGCGGAGAAGTAGTGTGTTAAAGAGGTTATGTAAACATATATATACATAAACATATATACTTATATATACATATCTACATATACACATATCTACATATATACATATATATATATACATATGCACATCCACATATCTATACTAATAAAAGGCAAAGCCCTCACTGACTGACTCACTGACTCACTGACTGACTGACTGACTGACTGACTGACTGACTGACTCACTCATCACTAATTGTCCAACTTCCCGTGTAGGTGGAAGGCTGAAATTTGGCAGGCTGATTCCTTACAGTTTACTTACAAAAGTTAGGCAGGTTTCATTTCGAAATTCAACGCGTAATGGTCATAACTGGAACCTCTTTTTTGACAATATAATGTAATGGACGGCAGCTCGATGGCCGTGGGAGGCGGAGTTGAGTGTCACGTCATCACGCCTCCCACGTAATCACATGAAAAGACTGTGAACGCAGTAGGGAGAAATGAAGGAAGAGCTGCAAACAGCGAAGAACAAAAAATTCATTAAACAATTGAGAAGGGAGCGAAACAATAATAAGCGAGCGAGTGAAGCATACAAGCATGTTCATAAGGGAAACAAAGCACGGTGTAAAACGTAAGTTTAAATTAAGTTTATAGAAATGCTCCCGCTGCGGATTGCAATAACATATTCGCGAGATAAAAGAACGCAGTAGGGAGAAATGAAGGAAGAGCCGCAAACAGCAAAGAACAAAAAATTCATTAAACAATTGAGAAGGGAGCGAAACAATAAGAAGCGAGCGAGTGAAGCATACAAGCATCTTCATAAGGGAAACAAAGCACGGTGTAAAACGTAAGTTTAAGTTAAGTTTATAGAAACACTCCCGCTGACGATTGCAATAACATATTCGCGAGATAAAAGTTTAATGAGAAGACACGAGGTATAAACGAACCACACGCCGTAGCACAACGTTAGGAGCTTCACTTCTGGCGCTGATGTTCGAGATTCGATTCCCGAGAGGGGATGCAATGCGTGTGTACGCATGAAGAGCACAGAATTAGGGCGAAACACGTGTCGCGTACTCTTTGCATAATTTGAAAGTAAACAATTTCAACCATTCTATGATCTGCTTCTCGCAACTGAAAGACGGCACATGGCGGATGTTAGCCGACTTGCTGACCGCAACGTTAGGGGCTTCAACTCTGGCGCTGACGATAGAGATTCGATTCCCGAGAGGGGATGCAGTGAGTGTGTACGCCTGATGAGCCCAGAATTAGGGAGAAACACATGTCGCATACTCTTTTCATTATTTGAAAGTAAACTATTAAAACCATTCTATGATCTGCTTCTGGGAACAGAAAGAGGGCACGTGGCGGACGTAAGGCGACTTGCTGACCAACCACAAGCGTAATCTGGCAGGTAACCACCCATACAATCAGATTGTGATTCAGAAAACGAATGCCATGAATGTAATTACCACGATCTACATACTGTCAAATAAACGAAACGCACGCCGTAGCGCGACAGCTGTGAAAAGGGAGGTTCACAAAAAAACAGATCCTTAACAAATTGTTATTGGTATATTTTTGATCCGTTTAAAAAGGTTTTCTTTTCTTCTTAATAAAAAATTAAAAGCAGTACTTCGCCGCAACGAACCGCGAGAATTTGGCTATATATATCTGCTTCTCGCAATTAAAAGAGGGCATGTGGCGGATGTTAGACGACTTGATGACCAAGCATAAGCGTTACCTGCCAGGTAACCACCCATACAATCAAATTGTGATTCAGACTAGGAATGCAATGAATGTAATTACCCCGATCTACATACAAGGTGAAAGTCTTGCAACATTCAAAGATGATGGTTTGGGATAAGTACACCATGGAACATAAAAGAGCTTATGAAGCCTTGAACCGAAAAAAGCAAGATCAGATCTCAGAGATCGTAAAAAAAAAAATAGGAGGTAATGTCGTTTTACTCGCTGTAGATTTTAGTCAAACATTATTCCACGAGGGAGACCAGCAGATGAACTCAACGCGTGTTTAAAATCCATGCTTATCCCAAAGTCGGTTATATGTCGCGTGTTCTCGGGTAGGTACAACAAAAAATGTATACATTTAAGCATGTAATGGGCAAACAAAAAATGAGGTATACCTGAAGGCACTGCAGTAGTACTCAATGTAACTTTACTTCTTAAATGTTAATGTTTTACTGTTTAATAATTTATACGCTTCTTAAATGTTGTTCAAATTCTTTTATCAAAATACCAGCGACAGCGCAATGCACGATAACATGGAGTGAATACACCATACGCATCCGCAAACGGCCGCCCTGGTGTGCGCAGATAGGAGTTGATTCTGCAATAAAATAAAATAAAGATAAAAAGAGTAATACAATCATCACCCATAAAGCGGATAGTAGACGTGACGTACTATATGTGTACCAGATTTCAAGTCAATAGGTGAAACGGTTTGCGAGCTACAGGTGATTTAAAATCCTGGACAGACAAACGAATAGCCACGGTAGCAAATTATAGAAGAACATTTTACTGTTTAATAATTCATATTTATATGAAATGTGCTTCTTATATATTACTTCATATTCTCATATGATAATGATGTTAATGTTGTTTATATTGATTTCTATGTTATTGTAAGTGCATGTATGTGTGTATATGTATGTATGTATGTATATATATATATATAATATGTATATATATATATATATATATATGTATATGTATATAATATGTGTATATATATATATATATATATATAATATGTTTATGTATGGCGGCACGGTGGCGCAGTGGGTAGCGCTGCTGCCTCGCAGTTGGGAGACCTGGAGACCCGGGTTCACTTCCCGGGTCCTCCCTGCGTGGAGTTTGCATGTTCTCCCCGTGTCTGCGTGGGTTTCCTCTGGGCGCTCCGGTTTCCTCCCACAGTCCAAGGACATGCAGGTTAGGTGGATTGGCGATTCTAAATTGGCCCTAGTGTGTGCTTGGTGTGTGGGTGTGTTTGTGTGTGTCCTGCGGTGGGTTGGCACCCTGCCCAGGACTGGTTCCCTGCCTTGTGCCCTGTGTTGGCTGGGATTGGCTCCAGCAGACCCCCGTGACCCTGTGTTCGGATTCAGCGGGTTGGAAAATGGATGGATGGATGGATGTTTATGTATACATATATATATATATATATATGTGTGTATACAGTATATATATATATGTATATATATATATATATATGTGTATATATATGTGTGTATATATATGTATATATATATATATCTATACTAATAAAAGGCAAAGCCCTCACTGACTGACTCACTGACTGACTGATTGACTGACTCACTCACTCATCACTAATTCTCCAACTTCCCTTGTAGGTAGAAGGCTGAAATTTGGCAGGCTCATTCCTTACAGCTTACTTACAAAAATTAGGCAGGTTTCATTTCGAAATTCTACGCGTAATGGTCATAACTGAAACCTGTTTTTTGTCCATATACTCTAATGGAGGAGGCGGAGTCACGTATTGCGTCATCACGCCTCCTACGTAATCACGTGAACTAAAAACAAGGAAGAGATTTACAGCACGAGTCAAACGCGGGAACGAAGGTAAATGACGTTAATTTTTGAGTGTCTTTTAATACTGTGTAAGCGTACATATTAACACATGTGCAATTAAACGTGTGCATTTACGGGGTGGTTTCTCTTGTATATACACATATGTACATATATATATCAAAATACCCGCGCTTATATATACATACATAGACATATATATATTTAAATATATATATATGCATATCTACATATATATATATATATCAAAATACACGTGCTTCGCAGCGGTGAAGTACTGCTTTAAAATTTTTATTAAGAAGAAAAGTAAACCTTTTTAAACTGAGGGAAAATGAATCAATAATTATTTGTTAAGGATCTCTCTGTATACCACGTTGTCAGTTCGCCCCTCCGGTTGTAATATGTCCAAGCTGTGTGCTGAGCTTACTCTTGAGCATGCAACGTAGAGTTGGCCATGTGAAAATCAGTCCTGCCTCAAATCAATGTCAACCTTTTGTAGGGTCTGTCCCTGAGACTTATTAATTGTCATTGCGAAGCAGAGCCTTAGTGGAAATTGTAGGCGTTTGAATTGAAATGGGAGATCAGAGGGTATAACAGGGATGCGAGGAATAAAAACTCTCTCCCCTGAGCCACCGCCAGTAAAAATAGTTGCCTCAATGAGGTTCTTTTGCAGACAGGTGACCTGAAGTCTCGTGCCGTCACAAAGTTTCAGTGGCTGTACGCAAATCCACAATCGGTTTCATATTGTTTTCGTACCTTATCAATTGTGTAATGTGTTTTTTGAACAGGTTTGATTCATCGAAGTGATCACTCCTGCTGCGTTCAGTCACTTCACGTGAGCCGCTCTCTTGTGTGATGTTGCGATGTCCACGGTTTATTTAATGTTAGCTAAGACCTGGCAGTTAAAAGTTTCTCGCTACAGCAATTTTAACTCTGTTACAAAGTGATCCAAACTGTCGTTTATACCTCGTGTCTTCTGATTAAACTTGAATCTCGCGAATATGGCATTGCAAACGGCAGCGGGTCAGTTCACGTGCTTACGTGGGAGGCGTGATGACGCGATATATTTTGATATATATCAAAATTCCCGCGCTTCACAGCGGCGAAGTACTGCTTTAACATTTTTATTAAGAAGAAAAGTAAATCTTTTTAAACTGAGGGAAAATGAATCAATAATTATTTGTTAAGGATCTCTTTGTATACCACGTTGTCAGTTCGCCCCTCCGGTTGTAATATGACCAAGCTGTGTGCTGAACTTACTCTTGAGCATGCAACATACAGTTGGCCATGTGAAAAGCAGTCCTGCCTCAAATCAATGACAACCTTTTGTAGGGTCTGTCCCTGAGACTTATTAATTTTCATTGCGAAGCAGAGCCTTAGTGTAAACTAGGGGGCTCTGCCCCCTGCTCGCTTCGCTCGCCAACCCCTGGTGTTGGGAATGACAAAGAGCGTGATGAATGAATGAGATATAGAATAGTGTGACGGTGTAGATGATGCAAATAGAAAGCAAACAATAAAGTATGTGGCACAGTGTAAAGGTTTATTTGAAAATTTCTTTGTACACGCCGTTTAAGTGTAAAAAGGTAATTTCAGCTCAGAACTTGTAAGGTCAATGAAGATGGTTATTGTTGTGATCAGAGTCAAGTTTGTCAGAGCTTAGAAAGAGTTGTGTCTCTCCAGGAAGTAATGGAATGACTTGGGTATTTACATTTTGCACATTAATATTTTTTGGACATAATATAGTGCGTTGTGTTAAAAGGGGCATTTGGTCTAATGAGATTGCTGTTCCAAATCTCTCTGTAACTAAGTTGTCGCAGATAAAGGCTTGAGGAATTGTAATAATATGTGGCTGAAGTCCATCTGTATTGGTGAGTGTACCATCTCTCAGTTGTAATAAGCAATTGTTATGATCTGGTTCTGGACATCGTATCTTTTTTACTAACTATATCTTTTGAAAGCAATGCCAATTGTCTGCGTATTTTAAGGTGCACTGAACAATAGCTGAGTGCATGGCATCTGGAAGAATAGCTAAGTACTGTCTAAAATCTCCTCCTCATAAAAGTACCTTTCATCCAAATGGAATATTATCATTCATAAACGTTTGTAGAAGTTTATGAATGGTGTTGAGTAAGTGACTTTATGCCATTGTACATTCATCAATAATTAACATTTTTTCAAGACGGATGTCACGTGCAGTGCCACCGTTAATGTTCATAGTGGATACCGATTTGTAGGATCTAATGCAGTTGATAAAGATTTCACTTTCAGGTACATCGTTAGTTAGAAGCTTTTGTAGATATTCAGTATATGAATGTAAAGAAGGCAGTCTAATTTGACCCTTTTGACAACAACGTGTAAATGTATAACTTGTATTGCCAGTTGTTTCTTCAGGGAAGTGAACTGAATGACAATGATTGCAAATGACATTCATTAATCCGAATGAATTTTCCTGGTGTATGTTTTGCTTGTGCCATTTGAGAGGCGCGTTGTTGCATGTGTAGTATTTGGGACGTGTTGTTTTGGAGCTGTAATCGATTTGCCTGTGCTGTGTGAGAAGACTGTTGTAGCCTTCCTTGCCGTTAACGTATGTCTGAGACGGGAGGTGTTTCGTTTTGAATCCGTGACTGTTGCGATGCAGCACTTTGATTGATAGCTTGCGTCATGTGGATCTAGGATGTAGATTTGTGCATATTTGCGTTGTTGATTTGTTTCAGGGTGCACTGTTCCAATGCGATGCAGTATTTGTGCACATATGGGAAAGCAGTATGGGCCATTGCCTTTTGGTGGCCTGATATTTACTCCGGTAGATGCAAAAGCAAATGAACTATTGTAGGATCTAATGCAGTTCATAAAGTTTTTACTTTTAGGTACATCGTTAGTTAGAAGCTTTAGTTGAGCTTTGCGTTTTTGGAGTCGAGACATTTTTTCTTTTAGAAATATTGATAAGTAATAAGGAGTATTGCACTCACTGTTAATATGGAGCCTTTTCTGCGGTTGAACGGTTAATAGTGCCTTATTGTAATGAGATCCACCTATGCTGCATAGCCGTCTATTTTGTTGTTTCTTTCGTGTTCGTGTGTTTGTTCCTGTTATCCTTTCCTTTTCGTTTTGTACCCATGACCGTGCATTCATGACTTGTTTCTTTCTCAGCATGCGAAATATGGATAAGTAATAAGGAGGATCGCAGTCACTGTTAATATGTTTCTTTTTCTGCAGTTGAACGGTTAATAGTGCTTTATTGTAAGGAGATCCACCAATGCTGACACCTATGCTGTCTAGTGTGAAGGTGTTGACGTTCACTTTAGAATATGTGGCTTTGGGTGTCACTTCTTATGGATGTGTGTGTGGGGGGGTGGGGGGTGGGGGGGGGTGAGGATTGTTGTAGCGCGAGCGTCTTCTTTCTTTTTGTGTTCCTGTGTCTTGTTGAATCCCCCTCTTTGTGTGTGTCCCGTCTGGTGCCTGTAGGGGGGGGAGTTGGTTGCCTTGCTGTTGTGCGCGAGCCTCTTTTTTTTTTTTTTTTGGGTCTAGTTTCGTGTGCAATGTGTTTCGTGCTTTGCCTGCGTTTGACTACTTTTTTATGTGCCTTTTCCTTTTTTCGGTGCTCGTTGCACCTCATTTCTCCTTTTTTGTCTTTTTTCTGTGGTCTTGTCTGCCTTTCGCGGCCCCTCATCCGCCCCTCGCGGCCTCTGTTGTCCCCCTCTCGCGGCTCCTCATCCGCCTCTCGCGGACTCTTTTTGCGCCTGCGCAGTACGTCTTTTTGCAGCCACGGCCCATGGCCGGATGTGCCTGCGTCCATCATCCGGTTTAGCATTCTCGGTTAGTAATATGGATTGGAGGTGTTTGAATTGAAATGGGAGATCAGAGAGTATAACGGGGATGCGAGGAATAAAAACTCTCTCCCCTGAGCCACCGCTAGTAAAAATAGTTGCCTCAATGAGGTTCTTTTGCAGACATGTGACCTGAAGTCTCGTGCCGTCACAAAGTTTCAGTGGCTGTACGCAAATCCACAATCGGTTTCATATTGTTTTCGTACCTTATCAATTGTGTAATGTGTTTTTTGAAGAGGTTTGATTCATCGAAGTGATCACTCCTGCTGCGTTCAGTCACTTCACGTGAGCCGCTCTCTTGTGTGATGTTGCGATGTGCATGGGTTTATTTAATGTTACCTAAGACCCGGCAGTTAAAAGCTTCTCGCTACAGCAATTTTAACTCTGTTACAAAGTGATCCAAACTGTCGTTTATACCTCGTGTGTTCTCATTAAACTTGTATCTCACGAATATGGCATTGCAAACGGCAGCGGTTAAAATTTCAAATATCAAAATACCCGCACTTATATATACATACATAGACATATATATATATATATATTTAAATATATATATATACATATCTACATATATATATATATATCAAAATACACGTGCTTCGCAGCGGCGAAGTACTGCTTTAAAATTTTTATTAAGAAGAAAAGTAAACCTTTTTAAACTGAGGAAAAATGAATCAATAATTTTTTGTTAAGGATCTCTTTGTATACCACGTTGTCAGTTCGCCCCTCTGGTTGTAATATGACCAAGCTGTGTGCTGAGCTTACTGTTGAGCATGAAATCTAACGTGGTTTGTGCCCTTCAGAATGAAAACAGTTTGCATTTACCTTTTTAATAAAAGGCGAGCTTTTAAGCCTGAGAAATCACCCCGTAAATGCACATGTTTAATTGCACATGTGTTAATATGTATTAAAAGACACTCAACAATTAACGTCATTTACCTTCGTTCCCGCATTTGACTCGTGCTGTAAATCTCTTCCTTGTTTTCAGTTCACGTGATTACGTAGGAGGCGTGATGACGCGATACGTGACTCCGCCTTCTCCATTAGAGTATATGGACAAAAAACAGTTTCCAGTTATGACCATTACGCGTAGAATTTCTATATGAAACCTGCCTAACTTTTGTAAGTAATCTGTAAGGAATGAGCCTGCCAAATTTCAACCTTCCACCTACACGGGAAGTTGGAGAATTAGTGATGAGTGAGTGAGTCAGTCAGTCAATCAGTCAGTCAGTGAGTCAGTCAGTGAGGGCTTTGCCTTTTATTAGTATAGATTATTTCTTTGGATTATTCATTTATTGCAGTGCACTGCACTTCTGCAGGCTATGTCGTCTGCATATTGATCTGACAAAATTTAACAGTGGATGCCCTTGGGAACAACACGAAGAAGCTGGTTCGAGGTCCGAGTTAACAATGGCCGCCACCAGCACCGTTACCCAGCAGGGTGCTTGCTGAAATTGGGCTACTGTTGACCGAAGAAGAAGAAGAAGAGGGGAAAGGCATGTCTGGAGGCAGGGGGAAAGGAGGAAGGATAGGAGAGTGGAGGCGAGGGATAGGAACTTTGAATGTTGGCAGTATTATTGGTAAAGGGAGAGAATTAGCCGATATGATGGAGAGAATGAAGGGTGATGTATTGTGTGTGCAAGAGAAAAGATGGAAGGGAGTAAGGCCAGGTGGATCGTAGGCAGGTTCAAACTGTTCTACCATGGTGTGGAAATGGAGGGGAATTATCCAGAAGGAACAGTATGTCAAGAGTAGGTGAAAAGAGAGTTGGACAGAGTAGTGGTTTGATGATGAATGTTGTTAGTGCATATGCCCCACAAGATGGATGTGCGATGTTTGAGATTTCTGGAGTGAGTTGGATGAAGTGGTGGAGAGTGTTCACAAGGGAGAGAGACTGGTGGTTGGAATGGATTTCAATGAACTTGGGGGTGAAGGGAACAGAGGAGATGAGGAGGTGATGAGGAGGTATGGTGTCAAGGAGAGGAATAGAGAAGGTCAGATGGTACTGGATTTTTTTGGAAAAGGATGGCGATGGATGAAAGGATGAATACATATTTTAAGAAGAGAGAGGAACACAGGGAGATGTACAAAGAATGGAGGAAGACACACACAGGTAGAATATTTCCTATGCAGGAGGGTCCATTTGAAGGAAACTGGGGACTGCAAAATGGTGGCAGGGGAAAGCATAGTTAGGCAGCATAGGATGCTTGTCTGTAGGATGGCATTGAAGATCAAGGAGAGGAAAAGAGTGAGGACAGAGCCAAGGATCAAATGGTGGAAGTTGAAAAAGGAAGAATGTAAGTTTGAGTGCAGAGAGGTGGTGAGACAGGCACTGGGTGGCGGTAAAAGTTACCAGATAGCTGGGCAGCTGCTGCAGGAGTGGTAAGGGAGACAGCTAAAAGGGTGCTTGGTGTGACAAATAGACAATGGAAGGAAGACAAAGAAATCTGGTGGTGGAATGGAGAAGTACAGGAGAGTATACAGAGTAAGAAGTTGGCGAAGAAGACATGGGATAGTCAGAGAGATGAGAAAGTAAACAGGTGTACAAGGAGATAAAGCACAAGGTGACGAGATAGACGGACAGAAAACGTAATATAGTTTGTGATAAAGTGACTGAGACCCTAATGTCCTGGCCGTGTGACTCATAAAGTATATCCCAGTCAGTGTCCTCAAAGGTATCTTTCAGAGCAGAAGTGATGATTAGCGAGCAGCAGTATGGTTTCATGCCAGGAAAGAGCACATCAGATGTGATGTTTGCTCTGAGGGTGTTGATGGAGAAGTACAGAGAAGGCCAGAAGGAGCTGCACTTGGCCTTTGTGGACCTGGAGAATGCATATGACAGGGTGACTGAGAGGAGTTGTGGTATTGTATGAAGAAGTCAGGAGTGACAGAATAGTACATAAGAGTGCTACAGGATATGTACGACGGAAGTGTGACCGTGGTGAGGTCTTCAGTAGGAGTGTCAGATGCATTCAAGGTTGAGGTGGGATTACATCAGGGATCGGCTCTGAGCCCTTTCTTATTTGCAATGGTGATGGACAGGTTGACAGACGAGATTAGACAGGAGTCCCCGTGGACTATGATGTTTGCTGATGACGTTGTGATCTGCAGCAAGAGTAGGGAGCAGGTTGAGGAGACCCTGGAGAGGTGGAGATCTGCTCTAGAGAGGAGGGGAATGAAGGTCAGTAGGAACAAGACAGAAAACATGAGAGGGAGGTCAGTGGAATGGTAAGGATGCAGGGAGTATAGCTGGCAAAGGTAGATGAGTTTAAATACTTGGGATCAACAGGACAATTTTTGGGTAACACATGGAAACTTGATTAGGATCATTAGTTTCTGGGGTGTCAGGAGTGTAAAGGTGTGTGCTCAGTGTGATTCCTAGTAAAATCTGCCATGCTGACTGTTCTACTCTACATACTCTACACCACTTACTCCACTGATGTCCTTGTCGTGGACCTGGGAACTCACCCATCACTACATACCTCGATTTCCTAGCCATGACTCCAGCATCCATAACCATATTTAGAGGTCATACATCTACAGCCGTTTGGGGGGTCAGTGCCCACCAGTTTATCTTTTACAGCCCAGATTGGCTTAGTGGCAAAGGTAAAGGTATTGGCAAAAGGTAATTCATCCTAAACCTTTGTTTATTTCATACTCTTGTTCTCTCAGCATTTTTCTTTCTTGTTCTATGCTATGCATTTTTTTTTACCCATCATGCCTTGTGGCTTCACTCCAGAACTCCCATTCTCCTCTTTCACTGTATTTATAGCAAAACATGGTGTCTTAGGAACAGAGGAAAGTGAATTAGTAAAAGAGAAATAAGAGAGTGAATGAAACAGAGAAAGACAAGAGTGGAATACAACAAAAAGCACAGAACAAAAGAAAAAAGTGAGAAAGTGGGCCAGCACTTGTGTGACACCCCTTATACTGTACACATACCAGCAGGGGACATGAAGTGTCAAAGATACTCACCACGATGATCAAATCAATAAAATCACAAGCTCATGTGTACAAACTCCTCACAGTTCAGACGTTCACAAGACTGCAGGATGAAAACTGAACCTTCAGTACCTGAACCGAAAGAGAAAAATGGCCACAGCTAAAAAAAGAGAAAAATGGCCACAGCTAAAAAGGTATTTGCAACCTCAGATCCATTCACTGTCAACTAATTAACAATCCTGTGTGGTCCAAATGTGACACAAAGTGACATGCAGTTCATTAAATACAAAGCAGAGTACGGAACCACCACTCGGTCTCCAGCAGACGCACTGAGACATATTGGGTTTTAGGTATTTATTCGTGGACTTACCGGCTCTCACTTTATTTCTTGACTGTTCCTCTTCACCACAGAGAGTCTTCAGGTTCTCTTACTCTCAGACAGGATGAGTTCAGCTGGAGAGCCCAACAAGAATGAGCAGACCAGAATGTGCCGAGTGTCTTTAGAGGCCTTAGTCATCCAGTGCCGAGGGGTCTCTTTGTGTCTGTATGTCCAAGCAAAACTTGTAACAGAGTTTGACATTCCACAAGCTTCAGTCATACATGAAGTGAAGAGCTGCAGGGTTACAGCGGCGGACATTTGCCACTTCTGTCACAGGGCCTGCCTTAACATTTGGTGACGGCTTTGTAATGTGACACTCGGACCTCCTGGAGGGGATGAAGGGCCACCATCCTCTTTTTCTACAACAGCTTCCACTGTGTCCAGGGTTTACTCTGTGATGGCGCAGGCTTTCCTGATGAGTTTGTTCAGGCATTGAGCTTCTTTTGAGCTTGTGAACACCACACTGGCTACAATGGACTGGTAGAACATTTCCAGCAGCTTGCTGCACACTTCGAAAGCCTCCTTAGCAAGTCCAGTCTGCTCTGACCCTTCTTGTCCAACACCACTGTGTGGTCAGACCAGTCCAGTTTGTTGTTGATATGGACCCCCAGGTACTTGTAGCTCTGCTCCAATTCCATTCCCTCCCCCTGAATGCTGTCAGAGGCTCCCTGGAAGCCCACCACCAGCTCTTTTGTCTTGCTGATGTTGAGCTGCAGGTTGATGTACCTGCACAAGACAATGTCCTCCATAACCTTCCTGTACTCACGTCCATTATTAAGGAAACCTATGATGGGCAAGTCAACTGAAAATTTCTGTAGATGGCAACTGCTGGTATTGTGCGAAACATCTAAGGTGTGGAGGGTGAACAGGAAGGGAGACAGGACAGTTCCCTGAGGTGCTCCAGTATTACACACCGCCATGTCTAACACACAGTCATTCCCTCAGCATCACAAACTGCGGTTTGTTGGTCAGGTAGTTCATCATCCAGGAGATTGTGGGAGCATCAAGATTCAAAGTCTTGAGATTTTAACCCAGTCAATGAGGCTGAGTGGTGTTAAAAGCACTGGGAAACTCAAAGAACATCATCCTGACTGTGGTGCCCCCTTTGTCCAAGTGGGAGTAGACTGTGGACCATGGAGATGAGAGCATTAGCCACACCTATATACAGAATATCTGATAGGAAAACTGCTGAGGATGCAGATGTTCAGAAACCAAGGGTCATAGCTTTTTTTAGGACCTCTCAAAATCTTCATGTAATATGAAGTATGATCAACTGGCCCAAAGTCCTTGGGATCGATGGAGTGTCCTTACTTTAGCACTGGGACCACACATGATGTTCTCCACAGTTGGGGAACCTTCTGGAAATTCAGGGAAAGGGAGGAGAAGCTCTGAAGGACCCCACCGAGCTCGCTGGCACATGTTTCCAGTACCTTGGGGCACTGAAGCCTTGTTTATGCAGAGTTTTCCTAGTTCTCTATTCACTTGATCAGCACAGACATGCTGTCCAGGAAGTGGAGGGGGGCTGGAGACCACAAGTGTGATGTCATTGTGTGGGAAGGTCGTACAGGGTGTAGATGGTAGTTGGGATTCAGAATTGGTGGAGGGCTGGACTGGCCTGTTGAAGATCTGCTTCAGTTCATTAGCTCTGCTCTTGTTCCCTTCCTCTTCACATTTAACAGTCTGCTTGTAGCCAGTGACAGTCCTCATCCCATCCCTCACACACTTCATGTTATTTTTGTTGTAAGTTGTGCTCACATTTGTCTCTGTAGTGGGCTTTCTCCTCACATTCTGCTTCTTCACTTCTGTCTGCACCTGCTTGACTTCATCTTTATCTCCACACCTGAAGGCTTTCTTCTTCATATTCAGCAGGACTTTCAAGTCTTCTTGTGATCCATGGCTTGACGGTAAAACAACAGCGCACTGTCTTTGTAGGGTCTGTTATCCACACAGAACTTGATGTACTTGTCATGGAGTCTTCAGATAGGCAGTCCGACTTCATGGCAGAGCAAAGGAAACCATTGCAGAGCACATAAAGCCGTCCCATGTGTATGCGTGCTAAGGTGAAGGCCTGTGAACACAGGCAGCCGTGCCATTAAGCAGTGGCACACAGCTGTACACTGTCTGACTTGCCAGTGCTACCTGGAGATCCCGTTTTTGAATTCAAACAGACTGCTGTGAGCCTCTCCTGTTTGGAGATTTCTTTCAATTTCTTCCCAAACTCATAGACATTTACAGATTTCTTTGTGAAGGCCCCAGAGAGCTCTTTTGATCTCGGCATAGAGGTAACACATACTTCAACAACAAAGAGAAGACCATACTACATGTCTGAGGTTTAAATAAGAGGACAGGGTCAGACGAGAGCCTCTCGTGTGATATTCTCACTGTAGGAGGTGCCAGGTAACTTGTAAGCTTCACCAGTATGCCTCTGTGTTCTGCTCCTCTTCTGAGGTGCTTCCTTTGGGGCGGAGTGGTGGCTCTGAGGCTAAGGATCTGCTCTGGTATCCCGAAGGTTGCTGGTTTGAATCCCCGTCACTGCCAAAAGATGCCCTTGAGCAAGGCCCTTAACCTTCAAATGCATCAGGGGCGCTGTACAATGGCTGACCCTGCGCTCTGACCCCAAGGGGTATGCGAAAACTAACAAATTCCTAATACAACAAATTGTATAAGGCGAAATAAAGAACAAAAAAAGGCAGGGCTTATGGCACAGGCACTCTGGTATACCCAACAGGGAAGGTGGAGACCAAGTACTCTGGCCTGTGTGATAGTAACTAAAAAGACCAGAATGAATGTACAAGGACAGCCCCATCCTCGTAGTGGTTTGATTATAATTATTGGGGTTCAAGCCAGTCAAGTGTGTGTGAGTGTCATAGAGAGGGGCGGTGACATCTTAGACTTTCAAAAGTCACCTGCTAAGTAGGACAGGCATGTGTTCCTGCTAGAGCAGCACTACTGAAAGGCACTATATACACAAAGTGTCAACAGTCATCGACAAGTCACTATACAGAGGCAGTGGTGCTGTAAGAATTATGTTTCTAGAATTCTCTAGCGCCTTCAACACAATCCAACTTCTGCTCCTTAGGGACAAGCTGACAGAGATGGGATTAGATTCATACCTGGTGGCATGGATCGTGGACTATCTTAAAGACAGACCTCAGTATGTGCGTCTTGGGAACTGCACGTCTGACATTGTGGTCAGCCACACAGGAGCGCCACAGGGGACTGTACTTTCTCCGGTCCTGTTCAGCCTATATACATCTGACTTCCAAAACAACTCGGAGACCTGCCACGTGCAAAAGTTCGCTGACAACACTGCTATCGTGGGCTATATCAGGAGTGGGCAGGAGGAGGAGTATAGGGATCTAATCAATTACTTTGTTAAATGGTGCAACTCAAACCACCTACACCTGAACACCAGCAAAACCAAGGAGCTGGTGGTGGATTTTAGGAGGACCAGACCCCTGCTGAACCCCACGATCATCAGAGTTGACTGTGTGCAGAGGGTGCAGAACTGTAAATATCTGGGAGTGCAGCTGGATGATAAATTAGACTGGACTGCCAATACTGATGGTCTGTGCAAGAAAGGACAGAGCTGGTTATACTTCCTTAGAAGGCTGGCGTCCTTCAACATCTGCAATAAGATGCTGCAGATGTTCTATCAGACGGTTGTGGCGAGCGCCCTCTTCTACGCGGTGGTGTGCTGGGGAGGCAGCATTAAGAAGAAAGACACCTCACGCCTGGACAAACTGGTGAGGAAGGCAGGCTCTATTGTAGGCACGGAGCTGGACAGTTTGACATCTGTGGCAGAGCGACGGGCGCTGAGCAGACTCCTGTTAATCATGGAGAATCCACTGCATCCACTAAACAGGATCATCTCCAGACAGAGGAGCAGCTTCAGTGACAGACTGCTGTCACCGTCCTGCTCCACTGACAGATTGAGGAGATCGTTCCTCCCCCAAACTATGCGACTCTTCAGTTCCACCCGGGGGGGTAAACGTTAACATTCAACATTACACAAAGTTATTGTCTGTTTTTACCTGCATTATTATCAATCTTTAATTTAATATTATTTTTTTGTATCAGTATACTGCTGCTGGATAATGTGAATTTCCCCTTGGGATTAATAAAGTATCTATCTATCTATCTATCTATCTATCTATCTATCTATCTATCTATCTATCTATCTATCTATCTATCTATCTATCTATCTATCTATCTATCTATCTATCTATCTATCTATTATATAAATGTATGGTTTTTAGTTAGGGTGGGACATGATTAAGTCTTCTTATCATTCAGCTTATAATTCCAAATGTGATATTTTTTTAATATTATGATAGGGAATATTTTGGGTATAGGATTTAAACTTTATTTATTGGGCTTTTGTGATTTATTTATTTTCTTAAATATTTATTGGGTTGTGCCTCTCCTGTCCTTCCCGTAGCACTTGGCCAAATGTATACACTATTTTTGACTCTCTTGGCTTCGAGTTTAGAACTGACTTTAATTTCTGAGAAACTGGAGACCCCAATCAACACCAGGGGTTACCACCACACACTCTATAACCTTAACAGAGTTACCATTCTTTTACTCCCTGAGAAAAGCCAAGCAAAATGATACCTTTTATTGGCTAACTAAAAAGATTACAATATGTAAGCTTTCGAGGCAACTCAGGCCCCTTCTTCATGGAAGATGTAATACAGAGACTGGAGTTCCCTGTGTTTATATACACACTCTAGGACAAGAAATAACATTGGAAAATATTTAAATGAGAAATTTTAAATGTAAAAAATTAATAGATTCATTCAGGCGAGGGTTAATTTAACAAGAGAGAAAAGAACAATGTATTGTCAAGATCTCTGGATAAGATTAACTGTCCAACAAAGTCTTTTGAAGTTTGTAATGAGTTTTTTCAAAACAATGTGGGTCTGTAGTCGGGTTGTCTGTCATTCTGAGAGATCTGAACAATCCTCATATCTGGCCATAAAACTCTTGTCTTTATTCAATCCATGTTGTAAAGTATTAAATTTTAGCATAAGTTTAACTTCCCATTCTTTTCTCTCTTGCTGTGTTTTGAAGTTGCCCATAAGCACTGTAACTTTAAAGTCCTTCTCACAGTGTCCATGGCTGTTGAAGTGGGCCGCCACAGGAACATCTGTGTTGCCATGTTTAATGTGGCACCTGTATAAATTCATTCTCTGGCGGAGTGTTTGTCCAGTTTCTCCCACATAGAGTGCAGTGTCAGGACATTTCATGCAGAAAATTAGGTAGACTACATTAGATGATCTGCAGGAAAATGATCCCTTTATGTGATGTTCAAGTCAGCAGTGTGCTATAACTATACGGTCTGGATCATAGATGTGGGCACATGTTTTGCATCTTTTCTGTAGGCATGGAGATGTGCCATTTTCTGTTTTTAGTTTTTCCAGGATCCCGGTCAACTGTAAGTATTTTATTCATTTTTCAATCAGTGCACTTTACTCTGTTATAACAACTGTGACTTTTTTGATATTTTTTCACTTTATTTATTTATATTGTAGATACACTTTTTCACAAATTATTTTTACTTACCTTGTCCCGTTCCTCAGTGATATTTTTTCTATAGACAAACATTTACCTGAACCAATTTTACAATAAGTTACCTGTTGATCCTGGCAGCCTTGTCATTGTTTGGCGCTGGGTGTTGTTCATCCTCGATTTCACCTTTTCGTCACCTGGGGTTTCCCTTTCTTTTTTAGATCCACATCCCTGATGCGGCTTTATCATATATACTGAAATTAACTGCATATTCTTTATTAGTTTAAGGCATCTGATTGTAATAACCTGTAACAATATAATGGTGCACCCAATAGCCAAACTATTCCAAATACCATAGCTGCTTTAGCATTGCTCATCTCAAGTATTTATCTCACTGTATCTGAGTGTGGAATCACAGCTCTACAGCTGATCAGAAAGAGAATTATCGGTATACAGCATCAAGCACACGCTGCCTCCGCCATGCTGTCTATTGAACTGCTCTCATCCGACAAACGCGTCAGAGCCTTTCCTGTATGGACCTCACGGTTTCACAAACAGTTTCATCCCAAGAACTCTAAACGCACTCGATCAATCCATCAGGTGCTCCTCATAGAACTGTTTGGACTTATTAGTACAATTACTTCACTGTAAACTTGCGATACAGTTATAATATTGAACAGCCTGAGCCACTTCATAAAGTGCGTATTTACATATGATGACGATATCATCTTTAAGATGAAATGCAGCAACATACGTTTATTATATTTTACAGATAAAATGTTAACATCATTTAAATACAACAATACTACAAACCTTCGGTGCCTTCTGTGATCCTGGGAAATGTGAACTCGCTAACAAATAAGATCGACGAACTGGCCGCGCTGGTGAGAAATGTCAGGACCTACAGAGAATGCAGTTTGTTGTGTTTTAGTGAAACTTGGCTAACTACCACCATCCCAGATGATAACGTGGAGATACCCGGGTTTAGCACAGTTAGAGCGGACAGAGACGCAAATACCTGCGGGAAGCACAAAGGAGGAGGACTTGCACTCTATGTGAACACAAGGTGGTGCAACTCTGGCCATGTAAACGTTAAAATCTCCACTTGCTGCAGGGACATCGAACTGTTGGCCATAAGTCTGCGTCCCTATTACTTGCCCAGAGAGTCTGGACACATCATTGTTGTTATTGTATACATCCCTCCTCGGGCGGACGTGGAGATAGCGGGTGACATCATCCATTCTGCTGTTGCTAAGTTACAAACACAGCACCCTGAGGCACTTGTGCTAATCGCTGGAGACTTTAACCATGTAACTCTGGACAGAACATTACCTGCCTTCTCCCAGTATGTGGATTGTAACACCCGGGGAAATAGGACTATTGACCTTCTGTATGCAAACGTTAAAGACGCATATAGCGCCACCCCGCTGCCTGAGCTTGGGAAAGCAGATCATAACCTGGTTCTGCTTCAGCCTCACTACAAACCAAGAGTGAGGGTCTACCTACAACCACACGCTCATTCAGCAAGTGGTCCCCTGAGGCAGAGCAGGCTCTGAGAGACTGGAACTACAGACTGGGATATCCTGCAGGGATCACATAGTGAGAACATTGAGGAGGTTGTTGACTGCACTACTGACTACATCAACTTCTGTATGGACATTGCAGTTCCAGTAAGACCAGTATGCTGCTATGCTAACAACAAGCCTGGATTACAAGTGACATCAAGGGCCTTTTGAACCAGAAGAAAAGAGCTTTTAAACGCGGTGATCAGTATGAGCTCAAGAGTGTGCAGAAGGAACTCTGAGTCCAGCTCAGGACGGCGAAGGAGCAGTACAGGAGAAAGCTGGAGAAGAAGTTGCAGAATAACAGCATGAAGGAAGTGTGGGATGGAATGAAGATCATCACTGGCTGCAGCTCGAAGCGGGGGTGCCACCATCGAGAGAGACGTGGAGAGAGCAAACCAAATGAACAACTTCGTTAACAGGTTTGACCACCCTAACCCACTCTCAGCTCGAATATTGCACCATCCACCCATCCTTCTGCTGATACCAGCATAGGAGAGAGTTTCCCCCCACCTACAATTACAGCAGCCCAGGTAAGCAGAGAGCTGAGGAGACTTCATGCCAGCAAAGCAGCAAGTCCAGATGGAGTATCACCACAACTGCTGAAGGTCTGTGTGTTGGAGCTGGGGAATCCTCTACAGCGCATCTTCAACCTGAGCCTAGAACAGGGGAGAGTCCTGAGGCTTTGGAAAACATCTTGCATCACCCCAGTCCCAAAGGTATCACGTCCTGGTGAACTGAATGATTTCCGGCCTGTCGCTCTGACGTCACATGTGATGAGAACCATGAAGAGACTGCTGCTTCACCACCTGAAGCCACAGGTCCAGCACGCCCTCAACACTCTGCACTTCGCATACCAGGAGAAGGTGGGAGCGGAGGATGCCATCATCTACATGCTACACCGATCCCTCTCCCATTTGGACAAAGGCAGTGGTGCTGTAAGAATTATGTTTCTGGACTTCTCTAGTGCCTTCCACACCATCCAACCTCTGCTCCTTAGGGACAACCTGACAGAGATGGGAGTAGATTCATACCTGGTGGCATGGATCGTGGACTATCTTACAGACAGACCTCAGTATGTGCGTCTCGGGAACTGCAGGTCTGACATTGTGGTCAGAAGCACAGGAGCGCCGCAGGGGACTGTACTTTCTCCGGTCCTGTTCAGCCTATATACATCTGACTTCCAAAACAACTCGGAGTCCTGCCATGTGCAAAAGTTCGCTGACAACACTGATACCGTGGGCTTCATCAGGAATGGGCAGGAGGAGCAGTATAGGGACCTAATCAAGGACTTTGTTAAATGGTGTGACTCAAACCACCTACACCTGAACACCAGCAAAACCAAGGAACTGGTGGTGGATTTTAGGAGGACCAGACCCCTCATGGACCCCGTGATCATCAGAGGTGACTGTGTGCAGAGGGTGCAGACCTATAAATACCTGGGAGTGCAGCTGGATGATAAATTGGACTGGACTGCAAATACTGATGCTCTGTGTAAGAAAGGACAGAGCCGACTATACTTCATTAGAAGGCTGGCGTCCTTCAACATCTGCAATAAGATGCTGCAGATGTTCTATCAGACAGTTGTGGCGAGCTCCCTCTTCTACGCGGTGGTATGCTGGGGAGGCAGCATAAATAAGAGGGATGCCTCACGCTTGGACAAACTGGTGAGGAATCCAGGCTCTATTGTAGGCATGGACCTTGACAGCTTGACATCTGTGGTGGAGCGACGGGTGCTGAGCAGACTCCTGTCAATCATGGAGAGTCCACAGCATCCACTGGACAGGATCATCTCCAGACAGAAGAGCAGCTTCAGCGATAGACTGCTGTCACTGTCCTGCTCCACTGACAGACTGAGGAGATCGTTCCTCCACCACACTATACGACTTTTCAATTCCACCCGGGGGGGTAAACGTTAACATTATACAAAGTTATTGTCTGCTATACCTGCATTGTTATCACTCTTTAATTTAATATTGTTATTATCAGTATGCTGTTGCTGGAGTATGAGAATTAATAAAGTATCTATCTATCTATCTATCTATCTATCTATCTATCTATCTATCTATCTATCTATCTATCTATCTATCTATCTATCTATCTATCTATCTATCTATCTATCTATCATTTCTTTTTCTTCGGTTATTTTCTTGACTAATAGCGCACTTGTTCTGTTAAACTTGTACCTTTTGTGAAAGTGCTGATTTGATATTTGGACTTTACACATTATTCACTTCATGTCTACATTTTGTCATTTGTCTTTTAGATGTGTGTTCGACATTTTTGTCCTGCTACACTGACACAGATCTTTGTAGACATGGAGCACACGTGAAATGCCTGTGTTCGTATAACGAGATATTAAATACCCAATACACCTCACTAACAGATGACCAAGGCTTGAGCCGAGAGAGCAGAGCTCCGTCACTGGGGTGTGATGGGACAGCAGGCTGCTTGTGCTCATCGACTTGTTTACAACACAAAAGACGCTGATGAGGAGGTGCGAGGGGATTGAAGGTGGGCCGGGATTACCAGGTTTTTCATAGGATTTGGTCATTCAAGTGTTAATGTTCACATTGTGGAAAGAGAATGCAGACACGGGTTCAAGGGTCAGATCATGTCTCCCCCATGGCTTTCTCTGGCAATAAGGAGTTCTGGCTCGTCTGATCAGTGGTCCTTAAGTGACGGCCACTTCCTCCATAGGGCCAGAAGGGGCGGGGCTTTCGTAGTTAGGCGTCAGAAGAGGTGGTCAGTGACAGCGCCCCCTCTTTCCGTGGGTGGCATTACTCACCATGGCAGAGCCTTGAAGGTGTCCCCTAAAGTGTGCGTAACAACGTGTACTAAGAAACAAAATGCAAATCCAATCAATATTGAAGTGAAATTTAGACATCCTTTGGTGAAATCACAAAAATAAAGAAAGAAAGAAATCAGAAGAAGAGGACGACTAAAGCAGACAACAAGACAAACAACCAGAAAGCCAAAGGAGCAGCTGTCACCCTGCCGTCCTTCGGTGTCTTGTGTGACAGCATCAAGTACTGGACACCTGAGTCACGGAGCTAACGGGCCCTTTGATTTGCACTTGTCAGGTGACAAGGCCACCTCTGCCGGGGGCTCGTCCATGGCTCGACTCCAAGGTCCTCATAAGAGTGGTGGAGATCTCCAGATGAGGCCTTTGAGATTCATCAGGCCGAGTTACCAAAGGACTGAGCTTGAAGGACATTGGCATGTCTGACTTTTGCCAAATTGTAACCCGTGTCTGTGGGGATCAAACTGAAGAGACAAATGTCACGTTTTCTGGTGTAGACGAGGGGAAATAAAAAGTGCAAACCCTCACCTTGCAGTCCCTCAGCCAGCCCGTGTCCTGTGTGTCCATTGAAAGTGGCCGTCATCGTGGTGCTTGAACTGAGCCCTCTGTGCCCCTTTTCTCTGGTGCTGATCCTCACTCTTCCTGACGTCCTCACTCAAGTCCCACTCCAGATAGGCCTTCATGGTGTTTCCATTCTCGTGTTTACCTTTCAAATGGTGGCTTCTGTCCTCCTGCTCCTCCTCATCACTCTCTAAAGTTTCCGAGGCTCCACTCTGCTTGACGTTTGTCACTGCCCTTTGCTGTCAGTCACAGGAAGATTCAATGAAATTGTTTTATATAGCGCATTTCATTGACCTATAGAATTGTAATGGTATACAAGCTCAGAATGTTCTAGAAGGGCAAATTTCCAGGATAGTAAAGTCAACCTGCCAGTCCATGTGACAGTCACATGAATATGTCTATTATAAATCAGTGCAGTCACCAAGTGCCAATGCCAGCATACTCATACATTTAACAGAGAAAGATCAAATAAAGTTATAGCGCCATTCACAGGGAGTCCCGATGATCTCACCTTACAGTATCCACCACGTGAACGATTCCTGTGAACTGCCATATTAAACTGTCTTCACTAAAACTCATTTTGTACACAGCAGAGTGGCATTTCGCAGGAGATGAGGGGCACACAGCATGTGGAGGGCTTACCAGTTAAACCGAGTCGTTACAATGTGTGTCAAAAACTCTAGAGAGGTGACAAAGGTGACATGTGAAGGCTGCAGTGCTAATGTGGAGCAAATTGAAGGAACTGCTGAAAGAAATAAAAAGACAAAGTGAAATTGAAGACTGGCATCCTCCCCTGGGTGGGTCCCTGCACTGCCCCAATGTCACCTTAACACGCCAGCTCTTTATATTGAGTTACAGGCAGAGTCAGAAACAAAGATTGATGTTGTAAGGTGACCTATCAGCGCCACTTAAATGTGACAATGGCAGGCAGGTGGATCCCCTAGTGACTACAGACCATCCTTGGTGAGTCACTTTGCCCATCTGAGCTAAAGTAGTTCAAACATGGAGACCCTTGTAAGAGTGAACAGCATCAACTGAGTAAACCTGTGAAATGCTGAGCTGCAGCAGACGCCATGAGCACATCACCGCTCAGACTGGCCTCCTGTCCACTTCAGAATCCTCAATGGCCGACTTACTGATCTGTCAGTTCAGATCCTCTCAATGCCCGCTGTATTCGCCAGGGAGATGTTGGTCATCCAGCTGGCCCGAGGCGCTCTGTCTGTCTAGGGGTCTCTCTTAGGACCCCATCGATCTTCATTTTAAAGAGCCCAACTGATTAAAGTCAACATGAAGAAGAGCGGCCATCAAAATGAGCAGCACGTCAGAGGAGAACACGACCACAATGGCCAGTGACGGCTCTGGTCACCCATTGGGTGTTCTGCTCTATCTCACAAAGATTCTTTGTGCTGGTGTTTCATGGGAAGGCTGTTGAATGAAATAGCATTTCATTGCTTAGCCTCCGTCTTCACAAGATCACTTCACTTCACTACTCCTCGTATTGTAGTCTTAATAAAAGGCGCTATACAGAGTAGGCCGAGTGCTAGAAATGGAACTCCAAAAGTTAACATTTGTCTTCTGTTCTTATTGTTTCTGACCTTGTGTTCTTTCTGAAGCACCTTGTGTTGGAGTTCTTGGTAAAAGTCGTTATAAAAGATCAGGTTTGATGATTCCAGCGCGTGTGACTGTCAGCAGAAAAGGGGAGGAGGACGCCGGCCGAGGAGTTCAGAACACAACAGTTGGAATAATGACGCTTGTCATTGAGATTGAGCTGCTCCACAGCCGACAGCCTGTCCTCCTCCATGATGATGTCACCTGTGCTCAGGTCTGTTCTTCTGATTATGTGACATAAAGCTGGTGGTGGGCCATTGATTTCAATGTCTGCCTGCTGAAGTCACTCCCAGACCTGCGCCTTCCTGTTTCTAGTCCTTTGACATCTCTGTCATGTCTCTCATCTCCACAAGGTGGTGCTGTTCTTCATATCCTGTCAATGCGTCACAAAGTCCGCTCCATAGCAGTCACAGCAGTGCTTCTGTTTCTGTGTCGTTTCTCTTTCTTTTTTTAGCTTCATATCCTTTATCAGATACTCCAAAATTAATTGCACATCGTTTAAAATTGAAGGGACTTGACTGTAATCAATTTGTAACAATACAATGGTGTGCAGAATGGCTGAACTATTCGAACCTGCGCAGCTGCTTTAGCATTGTTAGAAGACGTCGCAAATGGAAGAATCAGAGGAGAGCGCCTCATATGTACAGATCATACGCACTTCTTGTCCCGTGATGATGACTGGCTTCTAAGTTGTTTTCAGTTTCCAAGAGCTATCGTCTTGGTGCTGTGCGCAGTTATAACACTGCAATGGATACCTGATGTCATTTTAATGATGAAATGCGTTAAAGTAAGTATGGTACATTTCACAGAGAAATCGTTCTCTTCATTTAAATAATGTATACTGTTAATAATTAAACATACTGCTTCGTAGTAAGGGGGTCATGTCCCTGGTGTTTCCTCTCTGGAGTTTGTGTATTTTCCTCGTGGGTTTCCTTGGGGTTCTTCAGTTTCCTTCTAAAGGCATGCAGGTTAGGGGATTTGGTGATGCTAAATAAATGTATTCATGAACAGGATGGCTATCAACGTGAATGAAGTCAAAGAGGAGAAAGTCAAAGAAGATCGTAGTATTATCAACTGAATTTGTGTCACAACAGCACAAACACACGAGCAGCACACCCGTCTGACTCATTCTGCCTCTTCTGGTCATTGATCTCTCCCTTTATCCCCCTAACTCTCTTCTCTAGCACCCTTACCCCTCACTCCTTTACCACTTTCTCCTTGTCATGTTAACCACCCAGGCTCCATGAAGAATATAGATTTACAACTCACAGTTGCCACCTGCTGGTGAGGCCTGTAATGTAGGGTGGAGTGGATGTCAGCCAGGACTTTCATTTCCTTCTTTTCACAGAGTGACACCAGGTGCATGTCACTCCTTCAGGTGTCCTGAGAAATTATAATTTTAATCCTGGAATGTGTGTGTCAATTGAAGGATAAAAGTGTTCACAAGTATTTGATCTGAGCGGCACTTTAAATGCCGACAGTGATGGTGAATTCAGTCGGCTGTCTCAGCCCCTCGAGTTTGGATGACGGTGACAAACTGGGACTAGGATGGAAGAGGGCACAAAATGTCAGAGGCCAGCACTGTAGCCATTTTCGTCACTATGTGTTTCTACATATAGTGACTTGTCAATGACTGTTGACACTTTGTGTATATAGTGCCTTTCAGTAGTGCTTAGCAGGTGACTTTTGAAAGTCTAAGATGTCACCGCCCCTCACTATGACACTCACACACACTTGACTGGCTTGAACCCCAATAATTATAATCAAACCACTACGAGGATGGGGCTGTCCTTGTGCATTCATTCTGGTCTTTTTAGTTACTATCACACAGGCCAGAGTACTTGCTCTCCACCTTCCCTGTTGGGTATACCAGAGTGCCTGTGCCATAAGCCCTGCCTTTTTTTGTTCTTTATTTTGCCTTATACAATTTGTTGTATTAGGAATTTGTTAGTTTTCGCATACCCCTTGAGGTCAGAGTGCAGGGTCAGCCATTGTACAGCGCCCCTGATGCATTTGAAGGTTAAGGGCCTTGCTCAAGGGCATCTTTTGGCAGTGACGGGGATTCAAACCAGCAACCTTCGGGATACCAGAGCAGATCCTTAGCCTCAGAGCCACCACTCCGCCCCAAAGGAAGCACCTCAGAAGAGGAGGAGAACACAGAGGCATACTGGTGAAGCTGATAAGATACCTGGCATCTCCTACAGTGAGAATATCACACGAGAGGCTCTCGTCTGACCCTGTCCTCTTATTTAAACCTCAGACATGTAGCATGGTTTTCTCTTTGTTGTTGAAGTATGTGTTGCCTCTATGCCGAGATCAAAAGAGCTCTCTGGGGCCTTCACAAAGAAATTTGTAAATGTCTATGAGTTTGGGAAGAAATTGAAAGAAATCTCCAAACAGGAGAGGCTCACAGCAGTCTGTTTGAACTCAAAAACGGGATCTCCAGGTAGCACTGGCAAGTCAGACAGTGTACGGCTGTGTGCCACTGCTTAATGACATGGCTGCCTGTGTTCACAGGCCTTCACCTTAGCACGCATACACATGGGACGGCTTTATGTGCTCTGCAATGGTTTCCTTTGCTCTGCCATGAAGTCGGACTGCCTATCTGAAGACTCCATGACAAGTACATCAAGTTCTGTGTGGATAACAGACCCTACAAAGACAGTGCGCTGTTGTTTTACTGTCAAGCCAGGGATCACAAGAAGACATGAAAGTCCTACTGAATATGAAGAAGAAAGCCTTCAGGTGTGGAGATAAAGATGAAGTCAAGCAGGTGCAGACAGAAGTGAAGAAGCAGAATGTGAGGAGAAAGCCCACTACAGAGACAAATGTGAGCGCAACTTACAACAAAAATAACATGAAGTGTGTGAGGGATGGGATGAGGACTGTCACTGGCTACAAGCAGACTGTTAAACGTGCAGAGCAAGGGAACAAGAGTAGAGCAAATGAACTGAAGCAGATCTTCAACAGGCCAGTCCAGCCCTCCACCAATTCTGAAACCCAACTACTATCTACACCCTGTACGACCTTCCCACACAATGACATCACACTTGTGGTCTCCAGCCCCACTCCACTTCCTGGACAGCGTGTCTCTGCTGATCATGTGAATAGAGAACTAGGAAAACTCTGCATAAACAAGGCTTCAGGGCCCCAAGGTACTGGAAACATGTGCTAGCCAGCTCAGTGGGGTCCTTCAGAGCTTGTCCTCCCTCTCCCTGAATTTTCAGAAGGTTCCCCAACTGTGGAGAACATCATGTGTGGTCCCAGTGCCAAAGTAAGGACACTCCATCGATCCCAAGGACTTTGGGCCAGTTGATCATACTTCATATTACATGAAGATTTTGAGAGGTCCTAAAAAAGCTATGACCCTTGGTTTCAGAACATCTGCATCCTCTGCAGTTTTCCTATCAGATATTCTGTATATAGGTGTGGCTAAAGCTCTCATCTCCATGGTCCACAGTCTACTCCCACTTGGACAAAGCGGGCACCACAGTCAGGATGATGTTCTTTGACTTTCCCAGTGCTTTTAACACCACTCAGCCTCATTGACTGGGTTAAAATCTCAAGACTTTGAATCTTGATGCTCCCACAGTCTCCTGGATGATGAACTACCTGACCAACAAACTGCAGTTTATGACGCTGAGGGACTGACTGTGTGTTAGAAATGGCGGTGTGTAATACTGGAGCACCTCAGGGAACTGTCCTGTCTCCCTTCCTCGTCACCCTCCACACCTCAGACATTTAGCACAATACCAGCAGTTGCCATCTACAGATTTTCTCAGGTGACTGCTCCGGCAGTCTGAATTAAAAATGGAGGTGAGTCAGAGTACAGGAAGGTTATGGAGGACTTTGTGTTGTGGTGCAGGGACAACAACATGCAGCCAACATCAGCAGGACAAAAGAGTAGGTGGTGGGCTTCTGGTGTGCCAAGGAGCATCTGAGAGCATTCGGGGGGAGGACATGGAAGTGGAGCAGAGCTACAAATACCTGGGGGTCCATATTAACAACAAACTGGACTGGTCTGACCACACAGTGGTGTTGGACAAGAAGGGTCAGAGCAGACTGGACTTGCTAAGGAGGCTCAGGGCTTTCGATATGTGCAGCAAGCTGCTGGAAATGTTCTACCAGTCCATTGTAGCCAGTGTGGTGTTCACAAGCTCAAAAGAAGCTCAATGCCTGAACAAACTTATCAGGAAAGCCTGTGCCATCAGAGAGTGAACCCTGGACACAGTGGAAGCTGGTGTAGAAAAGAGGATGGTGACACAATTTGATGCCATCATGAAAAATCCCCTCCAGGAGGCGCTGTCTTACAGCACTTTTAACCACAGGCTCATTCCACTACAGTCTGGTAAGAAGCGACTCTGGGGGTCTTTTCTGCCCACTGCTATCAAGCAATTTAATACTTCCTACCGGGGTACTCGTTAAGTTCATTTTGAATCATCTGCACAACATACATTTATTTATTTATTTATTTATTATTAATAATGTATTTATTATTAATAAATATGTATTATTTATTTATTTGTGCATTGTATTGTATTGACCCCCTTCTTTTTTTTTTTTTTTTTTTTTAATATTTTTATTTTATTAATTTTCATTGTAATCATTCCATACAAACAGATCAATTTATAACCCAACAAATTTGAAGACAAATCAAACCCCACCCCTGAGAAGGAGAGCTTAGCTAAAGGAAAATTGCTTTAAGCTTTTTAATAAGGCAACATTAGACAAAAGAAGGGGAGAAGTAAATATCTATATAAATAAGAGATGGAGAAGGGAGTTAAATGCAATAATAGTTAATTCTCTTATTCTAAAATAATATTGATTAAATCCTGCCAAGTTTTGAAAAAATTTTGTACAGATCCTCTAACTGAAAATTTGATTTTTTCCAATTTCAAATAATATAAAACATCAGTTTCCCACTGACTTATAAGAGGAGAATTAGGATTCTTCCAATTTAACAAAATAAGTCTGCGTGCCAAGAGTGTAGTGAATGCAATCACCGTTTGTTTGTCCTTCTCCAATTCAAGTCCATCTGGAAGGACACCAAACACAGCTGTTAGTGGGTTAGGAGGGATTGTGATACTAAGGCTGTCTGAGAGGCACTGAAAAATTTTTGTCCAAAATGATGTTAGTTTGGTGCAGGCCCAGAACATGTGACCCAGTGAGGCAGGAGCTTGGTTGCAGCGCTCGCAGGTTGGATCCTGGCCTGGAAACATTTTGGACAGTTTTAAGCGAGACAGATGAGCTCGATATATAATTTTTAGTTGAATAATTCTATGCTTTGCGCATATAGAACTCGAGTGAATTCTCTGCTTTGCTACCTTCCACTCCTTTTCTGATATATTGATTAAGAGATCTTCTTCCCAATGTCCTCTTGGATCTTTGAAAGGTAGGGACTCTAATAAGATTTTATATATTGCGGAAATAGTGTTTGTTTCCTCGGAATTGAGCAGTATTTTTTCCAGCATTGTGGAGGGTGCAAGGTGGGGGAAATCGGGCAATTTCTGTTTAACAAAATTTCTAATTTGAAGATAGTAAAAGAAATGTGTAGCTGGGAGGTTAAATTTTGAACGTAATTGTTCAAAAGATGTAAATATGTTGTCTATATAAAGATCTCTGAGCATTTTAATCCCAAAACTTTTCCAGGTATTAAAAACTGGATATACTTGCGAAGGTTGAAAGAGGTGGTTCCCTTGCAGAGGTGCCACTGATAAAAGATTTTCCATCTTAAAATGCTTCCTAATTTGGTTCCATATTCTGAGTGAGTAAAGCACAATTGGGTTATTAGTATATTTGCGATAACTTTCATTTATTGGAGAGCAGAGCAGGGAATATAAAGAAGTACTACAGGATTTTACTTCTATTGCAGACCAAGCCTGTGTATGTGCATTTATTTGTGTCCAGGTTTTTATGGCTTGTATGTTTGCTGCCCAGTAATACAACTGAAAATTAGGTAAAGCCATGCCACCTTCTGCCTGAGGTCTTTGTAGGGTCGCTCTTCGGATACGTGGGTATTTTGAGTTCCAAATGAATGAGGTTATTATTGAATCTAACTGTTTAAAAAACGATTTATTGATATATATTGAAATGTTTTGAAATAAAAAGAGAAGTTTAGGAAGGATATTCATCTTAACGATGTTAATTCTTCCGGCTAGAGTGAGATGAAGGGTTGACCATCTATGCAAGTCTTGCTTAATTTTTTCCATACAGACGCCAAAATTTTGTTGATAAAGAGCTTTATGTTTACTTGTGATATTTACCCCTAGGTATTTAAACTGATCTGCTATGGTAAAAGGTAGGGTGTCTAATTTATTATTATATGCTTGTGAGTTCACTGGAAAGAGTATACTTTTATTCAGATTAATTCTAAGACCAGATATCTTTTGAAATTCTGTTAGTGCTGTTAAAACAGCAGGGACAGTGTTTTCTGGGTCCGATATATATAAGACCATATCATCTGCATATAAAGAAATTTTCTGTTCCAGTCCTTCTCTGACAATCCGCTTTATCTGATGAGAATTTCGGCAGTGAACCGCCAGTGGTTCAATAGCGATTGCAAACAACAGTGGCGACAAGGGACATCCTTGTCTGGTACCACGTTCTAGTTTAAAGTAGTCTGAGCAAATTTTATTAATACAAACTGAAGCTTCTGGACTGGTATACAGTAGTTTAATCCAAGCACAAATATTCGGGCCAAACCCAAATTTCTCCAATGCAGTGAAAAGGTAATTCCATTCGATCATGTCAAATGCCTTTTCTGCGTCTAATGATAGTAATATCTCTGGGGTGTTTGATTTTGCTGGTGAATATATAACATTAAACAAGCGTCGGAGATTTGAAGATAGATGTCGGCCTTTAATAAATCCAGTTTGATCTTGCGATATTACCGAGGGCAGCACTTTCTCCATCCTTCTAGCTAGGATTTTTGAGAGTATCTTAACATCATTATTCAGGAGTGAAATTGGTCTATATGATGCACATTGTAACAAGTCCTTATTTTGTTTAGGAAAGACGGTGATTAATGCTTGTCGAAATGTTTGAGGTAGTATTTGGTGGTCTTTAGCTTCTGTAAATGTTACCAATAAGAGTGGAGCTAGCTGAGTGGAGAATTTCTTATAAAACTCTACGGGGTAACCATCAGGGCCTGATGATTTCCCGCTTTGTAGTGACTTTATAGCGTCTAGTAATTCTGTTAGCGTTAGAGGTTTATCTAGTTCCTCAGCACTTAAAGCATCTATTTGTGGTATTTGTGAATTATCCAGAAATGCATTAGATTGCGTGTTGTCTTCTTTGGGCTCAGTGGAATATAAAGACTTATAGTAATCTCTAAATGTGTGCATTATTTTATTATGGTCGATGATTTCTTCTCCATTCTTGTTGGTGATTACTGGTATTGCATTGTGAACTTCTTGTTTATGAATTTGTTGAGCTAAAAGCTTATTAGCTTTTTCTCCGTGTTCATAGTAATGCTGTCTAGACTTATAAATAAGTTGTTCAGTTTCTTTAGTTGTTAAGATGTTAAGTTCTGTATGCAGGGCCTGCCTTTTCCTGTGAAGAGCTTCACTTGGACGCCTGGCTTGTTCTTCATCTATTCTAGTAATTTCATTTCTTAGCTCTGACACTTTCTTGGTTTCTAATTTATTTCTATGGGAAAGATATGAAATAATCTGTCCTCTTAGGAAGGCCTTTAGAGTTTCCCAGAGTGTTCCTGCAGAAACCTCTGTAGACGTGTTTGTCTCTAGGAAGAAGCTGATTTGTTTGGATATAAATTCTGTGCAGTTCTCGTCTGCCAATAAAAGAGGGTTAAGACGCCATCTGCGAGGTGAGTACGAGGGGCTTATTGATTTTAGCTCCAAGACTAGAGGGGCATGGTCAGAGATAACAATTGTGTCATATTTGCATGATTTAATTGTAGGCAGGAAATTATTATCTATAAAAAAATAATCAATTCTTGAGTAGCTATAATGCACTGGTGAGTAGAACGAATATGTTCTTGAGTTTGGGTTAAGAAACCTCCAGGGGTCTGATAAGTTGTGATCATTTAAAAACTGTGTAATTATCTTTGCAGTATTAGATGTCGTCCCCCCTGTCACGGGAGTCCTATCTAAGAGTGGATTTAAAACACAATTAAAGTCCCCAGCCATTATAATTTTATGAGTGTTCACATTGGGAATGGATGCAAATAGATTTTGCATGAATTCCTTATCATCAACATTGGGTGCATAAACATTTATCAAAATCATTTTACTGTTATATAAGTTGCCCATGACCATCACATATCTCCCTTCAGGGTCCGACACTACCTCTGATGCTACAAATGGAACTGTTCTATGTATGAGAATTCCCACCCCTCTAGTTTTCTTTATAAAGCTAGAATGGAACATTTGGCCAGTCCAGTCTTTTTGTAATCTGAACTGATCCTTGGTTAGTAAGTGGGTCTCCTGTAGAAATACTATTTTAGCGTTTAAGCCTGTTAGGTGAGAGCATACTTTCTTTCTCTTTAATTCGTGATTCAGGCCTTTAACATTCCAGCTCACAAAGTTAACTGTCCCATCATGGAGACATTGATTCTGAGTTTTTAATGTCATTTTATAGTTTTAATTGGTAATATGGCAGTTTTAATCTTAGTTTCAAGATTCCCCAGGAGTTGTTGCATGTTAGCCTGTTGCTGCATTGATATTTATAATTATAAGGATTATAAGAATAGATTAGATATAACCTGCTCTCCTTCTCTCCCCCCTTTATCCCCCCACCCCCCCATTTTGCCTCCCCACATGAGGCTAGACCCCACTTCGCGATGTTCCAGTCCTCTGACATACGAAGAGACAGAGCACGTCCAAAACAAAACAAACCCCACCCTGCAGCGGCGTTACAGAATTAAAACAGAGATATCTTTTACAGTTAAATCCTTAATACTATCTGCCGAAAATGTTCTCATTAACAATATTTAAGCTTGAAATAATCTTCAGCGCTTTTAAGTTAAGATATTAAGATTAAAAAAAAAAAAAAAAAAAAAAAACCCTGGGAGTGATTTTAAAAACTAGTCTAGGATAAACCTGGTAATTCATACTGTAATAGTATAATGGTAATTGTATAAATAGTAGAACAAGCATTAAACCAAGGGTATGAAGTTAAACAGTCTACTTTAAGGTATAGTAAAATAAAAAAAATAAATAAAAAAAAAAAAAGGAATAAAAAAAAAAATAAATAAAACGAATCCTACTTTAATCACTTCCACATTTTCACACTCACGTCTATAACTCTATAACTCTGATTAAAACATAAACATATAACATATAAAGTCCAGCTAAAAAAAAAAAAAAAAAAAAAAAAAAGAAAATAAGATGTATAATTATAATACCAGTCTCTTTAAACATGGATCCAGCGATCAGATCATAGGTCTTTCCCGTGCCTTGATAGAATACGGCTCTTTAATTTTAATTAACTTTCAAAAAAGTGTCAGAAACAGCTTCTTTAATTCTTTTTCAGCTTCTTCTTTGCTGAAGAAGATATAATGTCCATCTTGAACTTCCACTTTCAGTTTGGCAGGATACAAGAGGCTGTATTTGATATCGGCTTCCCGTAGCATCCTTTTAATGTCGTTGTAGGATCTGCGTTTTGCAGCTGTTGATGGTGAGAAGTCGGGAAAAATACGAATAAGATTATTTTCGAATATAATCTCTTGCTTGTGTCTGAGAAGTGCCATCACATCAAGCTTACATCTTAGTCGTTCGAAGCGGACAATAAAAGACCTAGATTTAAAGGCGCTTGGTATCTTTGTGCGATAAGCCGTGGCTATCTCATTGTCGAGTTTAAAGTCATCTCCAATTATTTTAGACAGTAATTCTACTGCAAATTTCACTGGGCTTGAGCTTTCTCGTTTCTCAGGTATACCCTCAATTCTTATATTATTTCTTCTGCACCCATCCTCCAGGGCTGCAAGTCTGTCTCCAAGTTTTTTGTATTCCGAGTTCGCAGCTGTGGCTTTTTCATCGGCGTTAGATGCCATTTGTTCCGCTGTTTCCACTCGAGCCGTGAGTCCCTGCTTGACGTCTTCCAGCTGATCTGAAACGTCATTAATATGATCATCAAGCCTTTTCAGTTTGGAGTTAGTTTCTTCAATGTGTTCCACTAATTTCTCCAACATGCCTTTAAAGTTCACGTCGAAACGTTCAAATAGACGCGTTTCCTTATCTTTGTTATCCTTCTTGAGCTCAGTGGCCACCTTCTTAAGATCATTTGTGTTATCTTTCTTAAGCTCCTTCATGGCCGTAACTATGGCAGTGGACTGTGTAGCGATCATCTCTTTCTGTGTAGCGATCATCTCTTTCAGTTCGGACAGTTCACTTCTGCTTTCGTGCTCCGCAAGTGAAAATGCAGCTCCTGTTACAGGCTCGCGATGAGTAGATGAGAGCACGTCCTGCAGAGCCCTTTCTAGTCTCGAATGATCCTCAGAAATCGGCGATCCCTCGCGACCTGTATCACTTGCGCCTTCGCTCCCATTCTCACTCTCGACTGGAGACGATACAATGGAGCGGGGTCCCAGGAATTCTGCGCACTCTTCTGCCTGTTCTAGGTCAGTCTCCGTGATGCCATACCTTACACTTGCACTCAGGCCGGAAGTCTGTCCGGACTTCGATGCAGCTTTAAGTTTCTTTTCCGGTTCTTTCTGACTTTTCTTCTTGTTACTCATGCTTGTATATTGTAGTGGAAGTTCCTTGGTCGGGTTAAATACAGGATACCTCTAAATAATATGAAATACGTGGGAAAATAAAGCCGCTGCTAGCGGAGCTCTGCTTCAGACGTCCATCTCCTATAAACGGACGAAACCAACTGACCCCCTTCTTCTTGACACCCCCTGCACGCCCAGCCTACCTGGAAAGGGGTCTCTCTTTGCACTGCCTTTCCTGAGGTTTCTTCCATTTTTCCCTATAAGGGTTTTTGGGAGTTTTTTCTTGTCTTCGTAGAGAGTCAAGGCTGGGATGGCTGTCAAGAAGCATCGCCCGTTAAAGCCCATTGCGGTACTCCTTGTGTGATTTTGGGCTATATGAAAATAAATTGTATTGTATTGCATTGTATTTTTTATTTATTTATGTATTTCTTTGTCTTTATTTTCTTATTGATTGATTGATTGATTGACTGTATTATTTGTATCACCTGCCCTGAGTCTGTATTCTTGTTTTTTGAAGTTTCTGCTGCGGTGTGTGTCAGAATTTCTAATCGAATTGAATCTAATCAATAGCAGAGCAGTTTTCAGTTTAAACATTGCATAATTAAATAAATATAACAGAGAGGCACTAATTAGTAATCAGTAAATTATAAGCTGATTGAACCAGGCTGAGGAACTTCAACAGAAACAGAGGAAGAAGTACAGAAACTGAGATACGTATCACATTTTGAAATGTCCAGATATACATTTGTGATTACCAAAAGGCATCTGTTTGAGCCACAGAGCCCGAGTGTCACATCATAAGGCTGTCACCAAACAGTTCCTCATTACTGAAAAGGCAGGCCCTGTGACAGAAGTGTCAATATCCGCCACTGTAACCCTGCAGCTCTCCACTTCACCGAGCCTCTGAAGCCTCTAGAAAGTCAAACTCTGTGACAAGTTCTGCTTGGCCACATAGAATCAAGGAGACCCCCAAGCACTTGACGACCAAGGCCTTTAAAGACATTCAGCACATTCTGGTCTGCTCATTCTTGTTGGGTCTCTGGAGCAGAACTCATCCTGTCTGACTAAGAGGACCTGAAGACTCTCTGTGGTGAAGAGGAGCAGTCAAGAAATAAAGCGAGAGCTGGTAAGTCCACCAAAAAAGTCCTCCAACCCAATATGTCTCAGTGCCTTTGCGGACATTGAGTGGTGCTTCAGCAGTTTGTATTTTATAAGCTGCATGTGACTTTGTGTCACATTTGGACCACGTGGTTTTGTTAATCAGTAAATGGATCTGAGGTTACAAAGGCCTTCTTAACAGTTTGTCCTTCTGTTCAGGTACTGAAGCTTCAGTGTTCATCCTGCAGTCTTGTGAAGGTCTAAGCCATAAGGAGTTTGTACACGTGAGTTTGTGATCTTATTGATTTGATCATCGTGGTGAGTATCTTTGACATTTCATGTCCCCTGCTGGTGTGACCATGTGTGTATAAGGGGGGGATCACACAAATGCTGGCCCACTTTCATTCGTCTTTCTCCTTGTAGCTTTTGTTCTGTGCTTTGTTGTTTTCCACTCTTTTCTTCCTTTATTTCACTCACTCTGTTACTTCTCTTCTTCTAATTTTCTCTGTCCCTAAGACACCACATTTTGCTGTACAAAGGAGAGTGAAAGATGAACATGAGAGTTCTGGAGTGAGGTGACAAGGCATGATGGGTAAAAATGAGGAGTAAAGGAAAAAAGAAAGAAATAAAGAGAAATATTGAGAGAACAAAAGAGAATGAAATAAACAAAGGAACAGGATGAACTGTGAATATCCTGTGCCACTAAGCCAGTTCTGACAGCAAAAGAGAAACTGGGGGGCATTGACCACTCAAACAGCTGCCTTTGGATATGGACGCTGGAGTAATGGCAGGGGTATGCAGTGATGGCGTTGTCCGCAGGTCAGGGGCACAGTGTGGCGTGTGTGGAGTCAAATATTCACCATGGCAGATTTCACTTAAAATCAGACAGCAGACATCTTTACACGCTTGACGCCTCAGTAACTGGCGAGTTCCCATAGAAGTTTAGTGTTTAGAAGTTTCCATGTGTGACCCACTGGAGAACGTTTAAGGGAGTAAAGGTAAAAAGAAATTCCTGACTTTATTAGCCTTAACGCCGCTGCATTTAGTACTTAACTGTCCTTAATATCTTCATTAAGGAAAAATGACACATTTGGAGAAGAGTCAAAACGTGTAAGGCAAGCGTGCTGAGCGTCACACCACCATCTCTCCTGGCATGCTGCTGTTTCTCTGTCTCTGTTATCTAACCCCAAAGTGCAGAATTAAATACATAATACCAATAAGTAATCCACATTAAAATGCATTGCATGTGGACAATAAAAAGTCCACTAATACACAAGTTAAAAAGAGCAGTCTAAATCCGTGCAGATATCGGCTTCTGCTCCATTTTTAACAGCCCAGCACATCTTTCTCCAGCCGGCTCCCCAGTTCACCCCATCGGACCTTCCCAACTTGCAGACACCCTCTTTGTTCAGCTCTCTGCCCAGGCTCCTTTTGTCCACCGACCAGCAACCTGCAGAACGTCAATGGAGATCAGCTGAGCTGACCATAATGAGCAATCCGCTCACCTAACCACCGACATCCTGCAGCAACGCCGCCTCTCCATGGATCTCAAACACCCACACGTGCCGTCACAGACCCCTCGCACTACAAACAGCTTCTGTCTCGGTCGTTTGAGGACCACCTGGTGCTAGTGGTCACAATACAAATCAGGTAACACCAAGTTAGATTAACAGACGCCCAGCCTAACATTTGTCTCCTCAGATGTTCTCTCTGTCTGCTCTCAGGGTTCTCTTTAAATCTCCTCCTTTGTCTGACTGACTCTCTCTGCCTGTCTCTTCTCTGACAGACGATGGCTGAAGCCGAGCTGTTTAGATTAAAGGACGAAGTCACCTGCTGTATCTGTCTGGACACCCTGAGTAACCCTGTCTCGATCCTCTGTGGTCACAGTTTCTGTCTGAAGTGCCTCACAGAGTACTGGGATCAAAACCAAGACTGCAGATGTCCTCAGTGCAGAAGGACCTTCACCAAGAGGCCTAAACTTCACAGAAACACTGCGCTGAATAGAGTCGTAAGAAAAATAAAGAAGCCAAGATTCAGTCTTCATCTATTTGAGAATTACAAAAACATGGCGTGTGATGCCTGTATTGGGTTGAAGTCCCTAGCAGTGAAGTTCTGTCTGACTTGCATGGCCTCCTACTGTCAGACTCACCTGAAGCCTCACCTAGAAATAGCAGCCTGGAAGGACCACAAGCTGACTGATCCAGATGGAGATCTGAAAGAGCAGTTCTGTGAACAACATGAGAAGAGACTGGAAATGTTTTGTATAAATGATAAGACGTGCGTCTGTGTGATGTGTGTGGCGACTGGACACAATGAGCATATAATGGTGGAGCTGGAGATGGAAAGAATAGACAAACAGGTGAGTGGGGTTTAAAGTTTAATGAAAGCAAAGTAAATAGCAAGAGTTAAGGGATTTGTAAAAGTAGCTTGATAGAGACCTCTCGGGTTTGGGTTTGACTCCATTAGAGGAGTCTAAAAGTTCTTATCTATGACAGTAGGGAGATGGAGTTCTGTACTTATGAGACTGGGCACGGGACATGATGAGTCTGATGGTGACATGCAACATTAGGAACACATTAGAAAGTCAGAATCGAGAGACATTTGTGTGTGATGTTGAATTTAGAGCTTTACACATTATAACTGTGGATGTGGCAGACTCCTTGATAGGGAGACAGATAGAATTAGCACTATATAACAGACAGACAGACTGACCGACCGATAAATCGATCGACCTTTATTGGTCACCAGGAGAAAATCTGACAGAAAGAGGACATGCAGCATTGCTCATAATGGCACTCAGTTTTGCTTTAATGCTCTCCTCTACTAACTCCAGGTGGTCCAGAGTGTGCCCCATAACTGATCCTGCAGTTTTAATGAGTTGATTCAGTGGGCCTCTCTTGAAGTGACGTCACCAGCCCAGCACACCACACTGGCCATCACAGATTTGTAGAAGGATCTCTGAAGGATGTCACTTCCAACATTAAAGGAATGCAGTGTCCTAGAGAAGAAGAGCCTGCTTTGCCCTGTGTTCTGAGACCAGTCCGACCTGCCATTGATGTGGACCACCAAGTACCTGTAGGAGTGGACCACTTCTGTATTCACTCCCTGAATAGTGACCAGACATAGAGGCTCTTTGGTTTTGCTCTCCTCCATCTCAGCCCCCTTATCAGTACAACCCCATAAGTGCAGAACCACCCAAGAACTTCTACAAGTGACATGACTGCTGCTATATTTCTAGTCGGAGGTGCAGAGAGTGAAGAGAAAAGCAGACAGGCCTGATCCTTGTGTTGCTCCAGTGCTACTCACACAGATCTTGTGTCTCACAAACTCTGGTCTGCCCCACAGATAGTCCACCATCACAGTGCTGCCAGGTGACAATAAGTCTTGTGCGGCAGGTAGATCTTTGCATCATCCACTCCAGTTGTCTTTGTCTTTTAGGCAGACTGCAGTGGGTCCAGGTGGTCTACCACAAGAGGACTCATTTAGCCCCTCAGAGGTCTTCATGATGTCAGACGTAAGTGCCACTGGTCTGTAGTCATTAGGTGAAGAGGAGTTTGCCTTGTTTTGAACGGTGCAGGATGTTTTCCACAGCAGCGGACAGACTGAACAGGTCCAGGAGTCCGTCTTTATGTCTCATTGTGAGTTTTGTCCAGCCATGCTGAAATTCCCGAAGACAGTTATTTATTCACTTTGGTACGTCGGCTGCTTGTTAAATGTTACGTTTTGCTTTTGGGCCTTTGTTGGGTATTTAGCCTTTTGGTCGGCGTATTTGTATGTTATGTTTAGTATGTCACTATATTGTTGATATTTTGGTATTGGCTCCGTAACTTTATTGTCGTTATTATTTGATTTTGTTTCTCCAATACTTTTGATTCGTCATGTTTGTTTGTTGTTCTCTCCTTGTATGTTCATTTAGTATTTTTATGACTGCACAAATTTGAGCATCCTGTTAAACTTTCTAAACTCCCCAGTCTTACCTGGACTGGCATGTCACACAGAGAGCCCTTCTGATAAGACCCCTTGTCTGTTCTGCCCCTACTCTTGGCGACTCTCTTTACTCAGTTCCTACATCGCTGTCTACCTGCCCTTACCTTTGCCACTTGTTCAGACATGGATAATGAAAACTCTGATCAGCAGCCTATCCACGTGTGCCAGCTGGACGTCAACTTCTGAAACAAGAAAACAACACAGCATATCTGTCACTGGAGCACACCGGTGTGTCAGTGTACCCCATTGTAGCCCACTGACACATGGGCTCCACAGCTGTAGAATGGCATTTTGGGTTTATGAAATGTCCTTCTGCTGCACTGAGCTCTCCTCCACATCAGCAGCAGGCTCTCTTATCCCTCGGTGTCTCCTTCGTGACCAGCTTGTGTGCCACTGACTGATTTGCACCCTTGGCTGTAGCCCCCCGGCTTGTCTTGCAGGCCCTGCTCATCTTTATTGACCGTCGCAGTTGCCTGTTCAGTCCTCGGTGCTTTCACAGCCTTCACTTTGGCCATCACTGTCCTCCTTCATGACCTAAAGCAGCCCCGCATGTAGTAATTTGTTTCCTCATCTTCATCACTGAAGTCTGAGTTAGTTAACTTTCAGTTGTCTTCTTACTTCTTGAATTACATTTTCAAAGTTGTTCATTGTCTCTGTCTTCAGTTATAATGTGTTTATCTTTATTTATGTTTCCACTTGTTGCTCATTTGATTTAGTGTCAGGTTTATTTCAGCTCAGTAAATTCATCTTCAGACGGCACCTGAAACTGAAAGTAAATTCTGATAAAACCACGCGTGTCCTCTTGTGTGTCCAAACAGAAACAGTTGGAGGTGACAATGAATGAAATCAGGAGGAGACTCAAGGAGAGAGAGAAGATACTGAAGAAGACAAAGAGGGCAGTGGAGCACATGAAGGTGAGGGGAATTAAGATGGCACGTCATATCAAGGAGAGGAGGAATGAATTAAAAATCAAGGAGCTGGCGGAGCTCCACTAGTAATGACATATCAGGACAGGAAAAGGGACCTGGAGAGACAAAGGTTTATTGTGCCCTTCATAGCATGTCACTGTCCTCCAGGTTTCACCCATTTGTGACTTAGTGTCACCACGATGTCTGTTGGATTTTCATTCACAGTTTTATTTTCATGCCCTAACTTGAACTCAAACTGCAGGTTGGCACTGATGTTCTGATGGAGATCAGTGGGCACAATGCTCCTTTTTGGCCTTTTCTTGTTCATTTCCATGTCACAACTCTGTCTGACTCCATAGCTTTAGATGTTCCACTGGTTGACTGAGTGCAGTTTTGATTGTGCTCCAGTGTCCTCCATTGGTTGTCCAGGTGCAGTTTGTGTTTTCTTTCTGTTATTTGTTGGTGTTCTGAGGACTTTGTTAATTGGCAGTGACTGTAAACTGGTCCATTATGATTGTGATTATGGCTCTGTGTGGCCCTGTATTTGACTGGCACACAATCCACGATGACTTCCTGCCAAGATGAATTTTTGAGAATGTTTTCATCCGGCAGTGGAAGAACTCTTCACTTAAACTTTAACAAGCTGACTTATTCAGTACAGATTCACATCATAGAGTCGAGTGCCATCGAGTGTGTTTAAAGTACGAAACACAGCAGGTTCAGACACCTGGGGCGTATCATCAGTTCAGAAAAAATGTGCAGGACATGCCATGTCACTCAGCAGTCCAGTTAAGACACCGAGGAACTGAACAGATCTGTCAGTCGAAGAACAACAAGTGAGCCGAGGACAGCCACCCTGACAGAGCGACCACCAGACTGGGTTACGCCTTTGTGCTCGTCTGCTTTTGCTGATTCCTCATAGAATTCCAGCATCTTAGTAAACATGGAATTCTCCATTTAACCCCATGCCAACTGCTCACTAACACTTGTTTACTTTTATTTCTGAAACGTCTCCTTAATAACTGATTCCATTTAATTTACATGTAATGGATGCTACGCTTACATTAGTGGCATTTCAAGACTCCTACCATCATTCCTGTGCTGAAGAAGTCCTCAGTGTCCTGCCTCAATGACAATCGTCCCGTTGCAATCACACCCATCGTCATGAAGTGCTTCGAGAGGCTTGTCAAGAGGTACATCAAGATCCTGCCGCCCCCTTCAGTGGACCCCCTGCAGTTCAACAGAAGATGCCATAGCCACCATCCTCCATCTGGCGGGGTGAAGCTTGTCTGGATTTAGTATTTTATAATAATCAGGAGAGAATTGAGGGTGTAGAGGTGATTGAACTACTAGGGTCACGTGACCATAATATAATTCAATTCTCAGTGCTTTCTAACAGTGCAGATGCAAAGACTAAAATTATTAAGTTGAACTTTGTATGGCAAATGTTAAAGGTAAATTTCACACAAACATTAGTGAACAGTCAAGCAAAATGACCCCTTTTATTGGCCAACTAAAAATATTACAGCAACTCAGGCCCCTTCTTCAGGCAAGAAGATTACATCTTACCTGAAGAAGGGGCCTGAGTTGCTGTAATCTTTTTAGTTAGCCAATAAAAGGTGTCATTTTACTTGACTTTTCACTACATTCATAATGGCTAACACAGTACAACACCCTAGTACTACGCGCAAACATTAGGAAGCTTTTCTTTACACAAAGAATGATAGACACTTGGAATAAGAGACCAAGTACTGTAGTAGACAGTAAGACTTTAGGGACTTTCAAAACGTGTAGTAATGAAGGGGATTTAAATATATAGACAGTGAAATAGCGGATGCTCTAACCTTGCAGCTTTCTGAGGTCTTCACATGTGAGGAAGTGGATAACCTCTCAGTGGTAACAGGGACTACTAAGGAGGTTCTGAGGGATTTGGAAATTGTAGAGGGAGAAGAGCTGCTCAGATTAAACAGGCTGAAATCTAACAAATCTCCTGGACCAGATAATATTTACCACAGTGTTATCAGGAAAGTTAGCGAGTACAGATATAAACCCTTGATGCATACGTTTAGGAAGTCACTGCACACTGGGGAGATTCTGAAGGGCAGGAAACTGGCAAATATTATCCCTTATATAAAAACGGTAACCGGGCAGAAACAAGCAACCATAGGCCAGTAAGCTTAACATGCATCACAGGATAATTAATGAAAGGAATGATTAAGGATAAGATTGAGCAACACATGACAACATCAGGAGTTTTACTGAACAGCAAGAATGGGCTCAAAAGAGGGAGGTCATGTTTTACTAACATGCTGGAATTCTATGAGGAGGCAACAAAAGGATATGATCAAAGCAAAGTATTACACGTAAGAAGTACAAATGTCAGGTCTGAATACACAATGGGAGGTCCGACAATCAAAACACCTCATGAGAAGCATCAAGGAGTCGTAGTGGACTTGACTCTCTCAACTGGCAGACAGTGTTCAGAAGCCATTATGAAGGCTAACAGAATGTCAGGTTATATAGCGCCTTCATGTGTGGAGTCTCAAGTCCAGGAGGTTCTGCTAAGACTTTACAACACACTGGTGAGGCCTCATCTGAGTTGTGTGTGCACTTTGGGTTTCCAGGCTACAAAAAGGACAATGCAGTGCTAGAAAAAGTCCAGAGAAGATGGACTAAGCTGATTCAGGGGCTACAGGGGATGAATTATGGGGAATGATTAAAAGAAGCAAAAGAAGATTAAGAGGAGACCTGACTGAAGTGTTTAAAATTATGAAGGGAATCAGTCCAGTGGATAGAGACGGTGACTTTAAAATGAGTTCATCAAGAACATGGGGCACAGTTGGGAACTTAATGGTTAATTTGGGCAAACGTTGGGAGGTTTTTCTTCACACAAAGAACCATAGACACTTTGAATAAGCTGCCAGGTAGCATGGTAGACAGTAAGACTTTAGGGATTTTGAGAACTCGAATTGATGTTCTTTTAGAAGAAATAAGTGTATAGCTTATTGGGCTGAATAGCCTCTTCACGACTAGATTGTTATGTTCTAATGTGGAGAGGAAGGCCTAAGAGAAGGTTTATGGATGTGGTGAAAGAGGCCATTTAGGTGATGGGTGTAACAGAACAAGATTCAGAGATCATAAAGATATGGAAGAAGATGATCTGCTGTGGCGACCCCTAATGGGAGCAGCCGAACAAAGCAGAAGAACGACGTGTGGTGCTTTACTGTGTCTGTGGTTCGGGGCTCTCTGGCAGCCCCTTATGGTTACAAAATGTAGCAAACAGAAATTTAACAAATGTAGAAAATAATAGAGAACATAAAAATAGATCTTGAAAATGTGGTACTTCAAAGTCATCAGAAATGAACCATTAATGGGAGCGTCCATTTAACGAAACATGAAAGGCCGTCCAGTTCATTTAAACCCGTTGGCTGAGCCGTGTAGATCTTAGAGATCCAGTCAGGCTCTTTACGGTAGAGGAGACTATCAATGGCACCACATCGTGCGGTGGATTGGCGATCTTTACCACCGTACATTTCAAATCTGTAATGGTGTGTGTTGCACGTTTATAACATGCCTGCAGTATACTGTAGAGCATCTCCTAAGGACACTCTTGTATTCGGGAATGTGGTGTCTGAGGGTCCCACCTACAGTAATGGACAGGGGCATAGCAGTAGAGGGACCACCTGTTTGGTACTGCAGTTTGATGTGTGGTTTAAAATGAGGTGGTCACGGGGTCACCTTTAAGGATGTTTGTAAACCAAGTGCAATATAACTAAGAAATAACATCCAGGGCGCAAGAACTGAAGGACATCTTGCTGAATTGTGGAAAAAGAGGTCTGGAGATAATTGACTAAAAAAATCACTAATATAAACAAATCAATTAAAACTCGATACCAGAGCACAGCTCTCTGTCCCCTGAAGACTCCTTGACTTTTACACAACCACTGGACCCTCCAACACACAAGCTTTTCTTTACAATTCCCTCACTTGTTCTTCTTCTGCTCTCCTGCTCTGCTCCAGCTGAGTGTTGTCCTCTCCACTCCCAGCTCCAGCTTACCCAGCACAACAGGAGAGTCTCTTTTTAAAGCCGAACTCTCGAGTATTTCCAACAGGTGACAGGTGAACTCCGGAAACACTTCTCGGTCTGACAAAGGACATTGGAGTTGTCCACCAAAACATCACTTTAGCAGCACCAACAGACCTGAACATGGCTGCCTGTTCAGACTACTTTTCCCATACTGCCCTAGGAGTGCCCAAATCGGGACACTGGCAGTAGGATGTGTCACCCGGCAAATTGACAGAACATATTTCCCTGGCAGACAATCTCTTGCTGCCCTTCTATTATTCTACTTTTCTATTTAGATAAAGAGCCATCATCCTCTCCAAGGGCCTCATGTATAACGCCGTGCGTAGAACTCACACTATAACATGGCGTAAGCACAAAAGCGGGATTGTGCGTACGCACAGAAAAATCCAGATGCAAGAATCTGTGCGCACGCATACTTTCACGTTCTTCCACTACATAAATCCCGATTTGCGTGAAAAGTAACGCACGTGCACGCGCCTTCTGTCCCGCCCCAACTCCTCCCAGAATTACGCCTCTTTGAATATGCAAATCAATATAAATAGCCTTCTGTGAAAAGACAATGGGAAAAGCACGGGGGAAAATATAAGAATTTCAGCGAATACCAAGTGGAGGCAAAGGAAAAATGTACTATTTGTTGGTTTAAACAGTGGTATAATCAACAAAAGAAAGTTGATCGAGTGACAGAGTGTCGGAAAAACTCGAAAGATCAAATTCACAAAGTCGCACAGTGCCCAAAATAAAAAAGAAATCACATATCAAAGTCGCTGTGAAAAGGCGAGTCGTAGCTCACCGTCTGAGTGTCATATGAAAGCTTATTAGTGTACAAACAAAAAACATAGGCACACAGTGGGAAAAAAGCACGAAATGTCAACTTTAATCTCGAAATTTCCACTTTAATCACGTAGTTTATTTTGCCATTAAAGTAGAGCATCATAAACTTCATCTTAAAATCGTTTATTTTACTAGTTTCTCAAGTAGCATGTTAAAGTCTTTGTTCTGTATTTGATCTTCTATGTGCTCTATGTGTGTGAATCACTACGTGCTTCCGTTCTTTCTCTTTCTCCGACAGGACACAGAATGCATTACATTCGAGATATTACAGCTCTCTGAATAATTAAAATACTGAGATGTATACGTGATATCATTTTCATGATGATAGGAATGAAAGCGTGTTATTAAACATGGGAACACGGTGGCGCAGTGATTGTTCATATCTCACGCAAGAGGCTTGCGGTGCCATGTGCGACCTTCGATGAAATAATTTATTACAGAAGTACTGTCTCTTTGAAACGTACTAACCTCCAATTCTTGTCCATACTTTTCTTTCTCCAATCGCCACACAATCAGCTCTGTAATAGACGTTAAGCCATCTGTAAGCTTAGAACGCCGATTCTTCAAAACTTTTAAGGAACATTGAAATATCTTCGTAGTACATGTTTAATTATTCTATTCGTCTATCCTTCCAGTGTCGTGTCAGCACCAGCAAGAATACAGCGCAAGGCAGGAGCTATCCTTGAACTATACGCTGCGGCACCGTGTCCTCACATGTTTAATTATTAACAATACAGATTATTTAAATGAAGTTAAAGTTTTACCTGTATACTATAAGCAACATATTTTGCTGCATTTCATCTTAAAAATGATATTGTCATCATACGCGCTTTATAAAGTAGCGCAGGTTGTGCAATATTATAACTGTAGTGCAAGTTTACAGTGAGGTGATTGTACTTATAAGTACAAACAGTTCTACAAGGATCACTTGATGGACTGATTGAGTGCGTTTATAGTTATTGGGATGAAACTGTTTCTGAAACGCGAGGTCCGTACAGGAAAGGCTTTGACGCTTTTTGCCGTGGTTGAGGTAGTGTGTACTTGAAACTGTATACCGATAATTCTCTTTCCGATCATCTGCTGCTGTGATTCACACTCAGATACAGTGATATAAATACTCCGAGTGGTGCAGTGAGAGTAATATGGAAAAAGATGATCCGCAGTGGCAACCCTTAACGGGAACAGCAAAAAGAAGAACAAGATGCAGTAAACGTAAAAACGCTAAAGCAGTTATGGTATTTGGAATACTATGGCTATTCCCTGGCCCATTATATTGCTACAGGTTAATTACAATCAGATGCATTACACTAATAAACAATATGCAGTTAATTTCAGTGTATTTATAAAGCCGCGTCAGGAATGTGGAGCTAAGAAAGAAAGGATGAGCACACGGGAACAGTAGTTTGACCATTCTGTGGACCATTATATTGTTACAGGTTAATTACAATCAGATGCATTAAATTTATGAACGATATGCGGTTAATTTCAGTGTATTTGATAAAGCCGCCGCCGTGGATGTGGATCTAAGAAAGAAAGGGTGGTCACACAGGAACAGTAGCACTGCTTTGACGCTGGGTGCCGCCAGTCTGCAAAACCGAGGGGAGAAATTGCGTACGCCAAGGTATGAGTTACCGTGGAAATGTGCGTGGCTTTACGCCAAGTTTAGGTTTTATACATCGCGATTTGAGCGTGGAAAGGTTCGTACACAACATTTCTGTGCATACGCACCGTTTATACATGAGGCCCCAGATGTGATGTTACAGCATTTTAACTACGAACAGAAGTGCCAGTGACTTGTAATTCTTATTAGGTGACTTAATTCAGAGTCTTTTTTCATCCAATCAGATCTCTGTTCCAAATGCAGTGGACGAATATGAGAAGAGCTTCACTGATCTGATTTGCTGTATTGATGAAACCCAAAGGAAATTGACTGAGAGGATCAGAGAACAAGTGACAAGAGAAGTGAAGAAGGCTGAAGGAGTCATGGAGCGATTGGAGAAGGACATGGAGGAGCAGAAGAAGAGAGATGCTGATCTGAGGGAGCTTTCAGAGACCAAGGAGCATAACTGCATCCTGCAGGTGAGGTGACACTTCATTGGGTATCTGATCAGACTGGGGTTTGTGGGACTTGAGAACATTTAGAGAGAAATTCAAAACATCTGTGGAGTTGGTACAAAATGACAAGAGCAGACCATTCAGCCCAACACAGATTATCTTTTCATGTTCACCTAATATTTCTGATAGGCCTACTTACTAAAATATGTGTGAGTTGCCGTTTCCATCTGCACCTCTGCAGGATAATTTGTTCATTGTTTCTGTGTGGAGAACTAAATTTGAAGGCAATTTACACCTAACCAACTCTCTTCAAGATAGAACGTCTAATAAAAGATGACACCATCTCCCTTCATATCTTTAAACACTTCTGTCAGGTCACATCGTCACGTCTCAGTCCTTAAACTGATGACATTCAAGTCCTTCTGCATTTCCTCACAGCTCAGACCCCACGGTCCAGTTTTGTCACTCTTCTCTCGACTTTATCTTCTGCTCTTATGTCATTAATTGAATGTGGAGTCCAAACCTGCACTCAGTATTCTAGATTTGAACTCACAGCTCCTGATGGTGCGAGGTAGGTGGACTGCCTTTCTAACGAATGAGTTCAGCTACTTCAGCCACTGTTTCCTTAAGAGGCATTAGCTCTCTGGAAATGTGTTCTTTTCAATTGCGGCGTTTTAATTAACCCTGAATTTATATAAAAAGTTATTATCCCTCCCCAGCATGCAATATGACGGTTAAGAGATTACACAAGAACAAAAAAGAATAATCTAGCACTTTACTGACGGGTTCACACGTTATTACAGACGGGAAGCTTATGACAGACATATCAAGCCATGGGAATCTTGACCTATGCAGTCCATCATCTTTCGTCACCACACTGAAAGGATTTTAACTGGACAGAAGACATAATGTTCTTCCCGGCCTCGGACGGAAGACATACTCTTCCGTCCGGAAGCTTCAAAGTGTAATCCTGGTCACTCCATGTGCAGGCTCCTTCGTTAGATCCAAACAAGGACAGAAAAGTACTCAAACCCCACCTTCAAACACACAGGAATAGCACAATGCCTACATGCAGTTCTCATTCTCCCAACAAGGAAAGAAGATGGTGTGCTGATAAAAGACACAAATATACTAGTCTGTCTTTAGGCTGACTGTTCAATTCTCCAGTTGGCTGTGGCCCTCTCTAGCCCTGTGCTTGGCTCAGCAATTCTAAATGCTGACAGCTCCTGTGTGCTAACTTTGGCCTGCACATGTGAGTGAATGTATAAAATAATTTCTTGTACAGAGCACAGTGACATTAAACTTACATTCTTGTTACAGTCACCCCATTGCTAAGAGGTTCACACAGCCCTGGAATCTCCACAGACTAACAGTCACTGTAGAACATCACGGACACCATATCACCCACCTCCTCAGCAGCCTTCTCACCTTTGTCGGGTTGAAGATGGCGATGAGTCTGAAAGGAAGCCCAAGTCTCTGTCATCAGTGACACTTTCTAGCTGCACAACTACTGTTACCGAATTAAATTGAGCAGATTTCTTTGTACTTTTAAAATTCATTACATTCAATTTAATTAACTTCATCTCACATCAATGAAAAGCAGCTGCTCCAGTAATGTCCCTGCAGTCCCCCATTGTGTTGAATGACACCTATTCACACCTAAGTGCTCCAGCAGCGAGTGGTTTAGAGAAGTCCTACATGAAGCAGTGCTCAAGTGTTCTCAGCCGGTCCATTGAAATCAAAGACACCGCTCAGAAGACGCTGGTAAACGCAAACAAAAGAGAGTTTTGGAAGTGTTTTTACAGGAAGTCACTGTCTCTACCTGGATGAGCCAGGAGTGAAGCGACTCACTGAAACTAAAAAAAAAAAAAAATCACCCGGTCGTCCAGTGACAGCAAGTGACAGAGAGGACAAGTACACACGTACCTTGGAATGAAGTGACAAGAACCCAACCAAAGTGACAACTGTACATTTAGTTTTATTCTGTTTAAAGTTTAGACATATAGGTAAAGAGGTGGCACAGAGCTGGCATTCCCTCGTTACAACGCCAACTGAAGGGGCTTGCAGGATCTCTCCTCGAGTAATTGTGTATTGATCATTATTAAGGAGAGCTTTTAACTGCGTATTATTACCTGTTTTAACGCTGAATACTGGAAATGTCTCAGTAATACTATTCAGTGAGGACAATAGCGTAGTCACTAACATCCACACCCTTATCCCATCCCCAGCTGAACACTTGCTGCTGTGCCAGCAGATGACCCTGTTATAAAACTTTATCTTTATTACATCACTGGATTACAACAAACAGATAGGTTTCTGATTCTGAATGGCACACAGCACTCTTTGCTGCCTGGCTGGACGACTGAGCCCTGACAATGACAGCTACACCGTCCATCATATTTGCTTCTTGCCTTATACCCAGTGCAGCAGTGACGCTAAACTGGGCATCTTAAATTTACGCCTCAGCCAAATTCAATATATTCGAGTGTAACGTCTGAACAGTTCTTTTCAGGCGATTACCACTGTGCTTCCGCACAAGCAGTTAGTGGACAAGTAGATGATGTTGAATGACAGCAGCAGGTTTTGGTTGTCTTCGGTTTCTTTTTTTTCCACATATCACGTGCTATTTGCTTTATTGACACCCATGTGTAATCGTGTAATTTTTCAGGACGCTGCATGCTTCACAGAGAGTCCAGAATTGTGTGCAACCACAACATTGACGACACCTGCTCTGCACTACTGTGATCGCCAGGACTAAAAGCACTAAAGTCATTGAAGACATTCTTGAAATACAATCTACATAATGGAAATAATGTCAACCATATTTTCAAACCCTGATGGACCCTAATTCTTCTTGCACTCCTTACACCATAATGTCTTGTCTTGTGTGTTAAGTGAATTCTGCACCCGTCTGCCCGCTGCACCCTCAGTCCCCTCATTTACTGTCTGATGACTCTCCTCTCAAACAGCAACAGATTGTCGATAATAACTTATGTGAAACTACACTGAAGTACGCTCTTATAAATTAACGACACATCATCGCCCATTTAACCAGGGTGACTGTCCACCACCAGATGAGCTTCTCCTAACAATCATTTCTTCTGTTTCTCCATGTCTCCTCTTCTCTCCTGATGCAGAGTTTGTCGTCTCGCCGAGTCCTTCCTGCTGATGGAGACTCGCTCAGCATCACTGTCGCTTTGAACTTCTCTTCTGCGGACCTGAGAGAGGAGTTGTCCTGTCTGAAGGAGAATCTGGAAAAGATCAGCCAGTGGGAAGTCGTGACTTGGACGTCAGGTACAGCGTCTGTTCATGTTGTGGCCATTGTGAACGTCCATTAGAAGGACCAGACAGGCGATAAGAGGAAAGTGAGAGATGAGACGCATGAAGAAGGCCTGCTCTGTGACGTGTGTCTATCAGCCTTTGCTCTTATAGATGTTTTATTATTTAGAGCGCCTTTTACAGCGACGAGCTGAGTGATATCACACTCTAATAGCTAACAGGTGCTTTAAACATTTCTTTTCCCTTTGAAATGTCAAATCAGCTATTTTTTCTGTAGGTTGCTCACACTTGATTGCATTCATACATCTTTCAGAACAATCTTATTTTTTAATTACAGTTACAAAAACAGTTTGTTTATGATATAATCGATATAAAGAAAGCAGCTGTTTGTGCATTGTTGTTTACCCATCATGCTTTGTGCTTCAGCTGCTTGTCATTCTGTTTTATTTTAACTACAATGCGTTTGTTTGTAATATGTGGTTAAGAATTGAACTAACGTGACACAATGCCATCTTCACAGTTTTCCATTCTTTTCTTTTTATTTTCAGGTCGTGACACTCCAATTTTTGCCCTACAGCCTCCTGAACCTCGGAGCAGAGCGGAGTTTTTACAATGTGAGTTTGTGCTTTGATTACTTGGATCATCACAATAGAAATGATTTCTCCTTTAATATCCCAGGACAGGCTTATGAAATGAAAGTGTAGCCAGCAGAAAGAGCCGTGTGAGTGTGGTGTGACTGATGGGATGAGAGTGATGGGGTCCTGTGACTGGAGCATTATGGGATAGAGGGGATCAGGACAGAGCAGCACCAAAGCAGTCTGTTGGGTGTGAATCTCTTCAAGTGCTAAGTGAACTCACAGGAAGTATAAACATAAAAACTGAACATGAAATCCTGCCAACTACGCCACATACACCTGTCACACATTTGTAACCTCTAGTGTTCTTTTTGTCCTCTCTAATTTTTTGGCCCATGCTTCCTTCTTTTTGTCTGTTCTGTTTTCCATTGTCTCATTTCTCTGTGCGTCTCTATTTGCTCATTCTCTTATAATTAGAATTTTAATAATAATAATAATTTGTTTATATAGCACAACGTGTACATTAAAAACAGCTGAATGTGCTTAACACAATAAAACTTAGTTTCACCCACCGTTAACACACAGGTAATACATACAGATAACTGATGTTAAAATATGCAATCTGATACTGTGAATGGAAATGACGGATATTCCAGTAAGTCGAGTGCTGTTTTTCAGAACACGCCGTGTCCGTGTCACATTTTCAGAAGGTCGGATATTCTCCTCACTGACTCATCCTCAGACCACAAGTTTACTGATTTGTGTCATTCAATCAAAACCAATCAGCTTTGTGAGTTAATTGATGAACAGCGACTGATCGTTCATCTTTGACTGATTCATTCAGGGAAGCAGACCATTGTGGTCACAGGACTCAGCTTGTCCATTGTCCTTAAGACAGAGCTCACACAGCAACAACTGGACATGGCCAGATCTGAGTCACATGTCTATGGGATGTCGGAGGAAAACCAGAATGAGATGAGAAGAAAATGCAGAACTAACAAACTTGACAACTGGGCATTAAAGCAGAATCTGTGAGGCCGCATCTCCAGTCGCCCATCAAGTTGTTCTGAATCAAGTTCTTCTAAGTTCAGTTCCACCTTTTTATTATTTTGAACCCACGTCATTTGATTTTAAAGGTCATTTCTAGTAAATGAATCATCTCTTTAGTTGACCAAGCAGTTTCAGCTCACTCCATGATGATTTTCTTCATGAACTGCACATGTCTCATCACTCAATGGCCTTCTTGTTTGCTGGCCAGTAAACCAACGAGCTCTCGGTCCCGAGTGTTACGACAATTCATTACAAACATTTGATTCTCTGGCAGTTCTTATTTTACTTTTTAATTTTCATTTTCTGTGTAGCTCTGATCTGTGGGGTGGCCATAAAGGTTTGGTAGGACACTGGAAATGGAAAAACAAAACACTGGGAATGGAAAGAGGATCAGGGATTTACTGTGAGGAAAGGGACAATCAGTCTTGGTGACAAAGTGTGACAGTGGATTGGCTTTAAATTAAAGAGTTGGACTGTGACAAAAAAAAGTGTAATTTAATAAAGCCCGCGGTCCATTAGCACCTCGATGGTGACCTTATGGCGTTTATCGTAATTCCAGACAATTGAGACTCCTTCTAAATGTCCAACTTGACTGCCTTTCATTTTGTTGTGTCTTGTCATCTTTTTATAATTTCAGTTTTAATTCCCATATGTTCTGTCCAATCAGATCAGCTCATTACTATCGACGGCACTCACTAACATCAACTGCACATTTTTCCTGTCTTCCACGCACAATTCTTTCAGCTGTGTGATGTCTGAGGTGGACCTTGGGTGCAAAGCACATTTTAAATCCCCCCAGCACATCTACATGGGATTCAGTTCCAGGCTTTGAGTTGGCCATTCTAGAACCCTCCATTTCTTTCTTTCCAGCCATTCCTTTCTTGATTTGCTGGTATGTTGAGGGATCATTCTCATGTTGAGCTTCAAGTTTCTTTCATCATCCTCATGCACTCTCAAGTACAATGAAGAATTCAGAATGGATTCTGTGATGGCGACTGCCCAGGTCCTGACTCAGCAAAGCAGAACATTTCCACCACCGTGCTATACAGCTGGTATCAGGTTCTTCTGGTCAAATGCTCTCTGGTTTTCACTAAACATGTCTTCTGACACTGTGACCAGATATCTCTGTTTGCCTCATCTGTCCAGAGCACATTGTTCCAAAAGTCCTGGGGCCTCATGTATAAATGGTGTGTACACATAAAAATGTTGCATGCGCCATTTCCACACTCACATCGCGATGTATAAAAGGTAAACTTGGCGTAAAGCCATGCACATTTTCACGTCAGCTCAATCCCTGCCATACTGTGTTCTGTGCTCTGTTTTGCAAACTGGCAGCACCCAGCGTCAAAGCAGTGTTACTGTTCCTGTGTGGTTTCCCTTTAGTTTTTAGATTCACATCCCTGACATGGCTCTATTAACTACATTGAAATTAACCACATGGGCGGCACAGTGGCGCAGTGGTAGCGCTGCTGCCTCGCAGTTAGGAGACCTGGGTTTGCTCCCCGGGTCCTCCCTGCGTGGAGTTTGCATGTTCTCCCCGTGTCTGCGTGGGTTTCCTCCGGGCACTCCGGTTTCCTCCCACAGTCCAAAGACATGCAGGTTAGGTGGATTGGCGATTCTAAATTGGCCCTAGTGTGTGTTTGTGTGTGTCCTGCGGTGGGTTGGCACCCTGCCTGGGATTGTTTCCTGCCTTGTGCCCTGTGTTGGCTGGGATTGGCTCCAGCAGACCCCCGTGACCCTGTGTTCAGATTCAGCGGGTTGGAAAATGGATGGATAAAATTAACTGCATATCATTTATTAGTTTAAGGCATCTGATTGTAATCAAGCTGTAACAGTATAATGGGGCACGGAATGGCCAAACTATTCCAAATACCATATTTTAATCCAGTGTATCTGAGTGTGGAATCACAGCCGTACAGCAGCTGATCAGAAAGAGGATTATAGAGATACAGCATCGGGCACATGCTGCCTCGGCCATGTACTGAGTCAGTTTGAACTGCTATGGCAAACGCTTCAGAGTCTTTCCCATAGGACCTCGAGGTTCAGAAACAGTTTCATCCCAAGAGCTACAAACGGACTCAGTCATTCTGTCCAGTGCTCTCAGTAGAACTGTTTGTACTTATAAGTACAATAACCTCACTGTAAACTCGCACTACAATTGTAATATACTGCACAACCTGAGCCACTTTATGAACCATTTGCGCACTCTGCACTAAATGTAAATGAATATTGTACTTATGCTTTTATATTGTATATTTTTCACTTTTTTGTATTATTATTATTATAACTGTTGTTCCATCCATCCCATCCATTATCCAATCTGCTATATTATAACTACAGGGTCAGGGGGGTCTGCTGGAGCCAATCCCAGCCAACACAGGGCGGAAGGCAGGAAACAAACCCCAGGCAGGGCGCCAGCCCACCACATTATAACCATTGTTTTATCATTTTATAGGAAAATAAGTTTATGGAGGAGTTGCATGTTGAATCTCATTGTACCATACAATAACAATAAAGGAATTCAATTCAATAGAAGAGAGAGTGCATATTTACAGATGATGATGACTGGCCTCTAAGTCGATTTAGATTTCCAGGCGCTATCTTCTTGGAGCTCTTGATGTCATTTTTAAGATGAAATGCAGTAAAGTATGTATATTACATTATACAGATAAATTTTAACTTCATTTAAATAATGTATACTGTTAATAATTAAATGTGTGGGCACGGTGGCACACTGGTAGCAATGAACTGGCGCCCAGTTCAGGGATTGTTCCAGCCTCGCTCTGTATGCTTGCTGGGATTGGTGTGACCCTGGATGGATAGATGGATGGAATAATTAAACTTGTAGTATGAAGATACTTCACTGTTTCCTTAAACGTTTTGAAGAATCGGCATTCTAAGCTTACAAATGGCTTGACATTTACTACAGAGCTTATTGTATGGTGGTTGGTTACACGAATGAAGAAAAGGAAGGACAGGAATTGTTGGTTAGTACATTTGAAAGAGACAGTACTACTGCAATAAATTATTTCGTCAAGGGTCCCACAGTCCTAGCAAGCATTTTGAGGGAGGCAGGAACAATCTCTGGACGGGGTGCCAGCTCATCGCTACCATTGCACCACCGTGCCCACATGTTTTATACATGCTTTAATTCACTTCATTATGAAAATGACATCAAGTATACATCTTAGCCTTTAAATTGTTCAGAGAGCTGTAATATCATGAAAGTAATGTATACTGTGTCATGTTGGTGCATAGAAGAACACATACAGTACAATACAAAGCATTTAATGTGCTACTTTACTTACAATGGGATCTGAGAAACTAGTACATTAAACAATTTTGAGATGAAGTTTACGATGATCTACTTTAATAACAAAATAAACTACGTGATTAAAGTGGAAATTTTGAGATTAAATTTCAACCTTTTCTTTTCCACTGTGTCCCAATTTTGTTTTCTTTTCTCTGTACCCTAGTACGCTTCCATATGACACTCAGATGGTGGAGTACGAATCGCCTTTTCAGGGCGACTTTGATATCTGATCACTTCTTATTTATTTTGGACACTGTGCGACTTTGTGAACTTGAACTTTCGAGTTTCTCCGACACTCTGTGTCACTTGCTCAACTTCCTTTTGGTGTTCATACCACTGCTTAAACCAACAAATAATCTGTTTTTAGTTTTCCTGCCCTTCGCATTTACTGAAATTCTTATTTTTTCCCCATGCTTTCGCCATTGTCCTTTCTTGAAACCCTCAAGGTAAGGAACTATTTATATTGATGTGCATATTCAAAGAGGCGTAATTTTTAGAGTTGTAGTGGAGCGTTAGGTGTGTGCACGTGAGTTACTTTTCACACTAACTGGGATTTATGTACTGGAAGAATGTGGAAGTTGGCGTGCGCACAGATTTATGCAACAGGACTTTTTTGTGCATACTCACATTTCTATTTTTGTCCGTACGCCATGTCTTAGTGTGAATTCTAAGCACGACGTTATACATGAGGCCCCTGGTCTTTGCTTGAGGGTTCATGGACACACTTTACTGTTGCCTTGATGTTTGTTCAAAGAAATAATGTTGGACGTGTGCTGAGGTGGACGTGATGACTCATTGACGTCAAAGTATTTTATTAGTTAAGAGTTAAGATTTACTTACTGCGGTGGGTTGGCACCCTGCGCAGGATTGGTTCCTGCCTTGTGCCCTGTGTTGGCTGGGATTGGCTCCAGCGGACCCCCATGGCCCTGTGTTCGGATTCAGCGGGTTGGAAAATGGATAGATGGATGGATTTACTTACAAAAACACCTTTAGCTCCAAAAAACTTGGGTCTTGGTTGCCGCTATGGAACCGTGTGGGGATCTTTTTAAAGCTTTTTCCCTTTAGAAGGTTTTTTGCTTTTTTTTCACTCACACAGGAGTAAAACCAGCTGGCTGTTTGGGGATGCGCTTCGAAAAGTTACTTGTTACTTGTGTGTGTTCTTGTTCTTGTTATCTGTATTTGAACTGCCCTTGAAGAGGCAAGGTAGAAAGCAGCAGTAATTGATATCAGCATCTGTAAGTAAATAACCACATTGTAGCAATAAATAGTTAATAAGTAACAGAAACAGCATTCCTCAGTTCAAGAAAAGGCAAGCGGCCAGGTTAAGACAACCAATCAGACACAATCAGCTGTAAGAGCAGATAAGATAGTAAGAAATTAACTTCTTGTTCTTCTTGTTCTTCTTTTGACTGCTCATGTTAGGGGCTTCCACAGCGGATCATCTTTTTCCATAACTTCCTGTTCTCAACATCTTGCTCTGTGATACCTGCATGTCCTCACCCAACACATCCATAAACCTTCTCTTCCTCATTTTCTCTTCCCTGGCAGCTCTATCCTTAGCATCCTTCTCCCAATAT